>NC_052316.1:43376890-43417809 GCF_016432855.1 Salvelinus namaycush | reverse complement strand
ATAGTGCTGTACCGCAGTGTTGTAGTTATAGATATACTAGATATGTGAACTCTGTATAGTGCTGTACCACAGTGTTGTAGATATAGATATACTAGAATTGTGAACTCTGTAATAGTGCTGTACCGCAGTGTTGTAGATATAGATATACTAGATATGTGAACTCTGTAATAGTGCTGTACCACAGTGTTGTAGATATAGATATACTAATATGTGAACTCTGTAATATGCTGTACCACAGTGTTGTAGATATAGATATACTAGATATGTGAACTCTGTATAGTGCTGTACCACAGTGTTGTAGATATAGATATACTAGACAGTGTGTGAACTCCGTAATAGTGCTGTACCGCAGTGTTGTAGATATAGATATACTAGATATGTGAACTCTGTAATGTGCTGTAACCACAGTGTTGTAGATATAGATATACTAGATATGTGAACTCTGTAATAGTGCTGTACCGCAGTGTTGTAGATATAGATATACTAGATATGTGAACTCTGTAATAGTGCTGTACCACAGTGTTGTAGATATACTAGATATGTGAACTCTAATAGTGCTGTACCACAGTGTTGTAGATATAGATATACTAGATATGTGAACTCTGTAATAGTGCTGTACCGCAGTGTTGTAGTTAAGATATACTAGATATGTGAACTCTGTAATAGTGCTGTACCACAGTGTTGTAGATATAGATATACTAGACACAGTGTGTGAACTCCGTAATAGTGCTGTACCGCAGTGTTGTAGATATAGATATACTAGATATGTGAACTCTGTAATAGTGCTGTACCACAGTGTTGTAGATATAGATATACTAGATATGTGAACTCTGTAATAGTGCTGTACCACAGTGTTGTAGATATAGATATACTAGACACAGTGTGTGAACTCCGTAATAGTGCTGTACCGCAGTGTTGTAGATATAGATATACTAGATATGTGAACTCTGTAATAGTGCTGTACCACAGTGTTGTAGATATAGATATACTAGATATGTGAACTCTGTAATAGTGCTGTACCGCAGTGTTGTAGTTATAGATATACTAGATATGTGACTCTGTAATAGTGCTGTACCACAGTGTTGTAGATATAGATATACTAGATATGTGAACTCTGTAATAGTGCTGTACCGCAGTGTTGTAGATATAGATATACTAGATATGTGAACTCTGTAATAGTGCTGTACCACAGTGTTGTAGATATAGATATACTAGATATGTGAACTCTGTAATAGTGCTGTACCACAGTGTTGTACATATAGATATACTAGATATGCGAACTCTGTAATAGTGCTGTACCACAGTGTTGTAGATATAGATATACTAGACACAGTGTGTGAACTCCGTAATAGTGCTGTACCGCAGTGTTGTAGATATAGATATACTAGATATGTGAACTCTGTAATAGTGCTGTACACAGTGTTGTAAATATAGATATACTAGAGTATGTGAACTCTGTAATAGTGCTGTACCGCAGTGTTGTAGATATAGATATACTAGATATGTGAACTCTGTAATAGTGCTGTACCACAGTGTTGTAGATATACTAGATATGTGAACTCTAATAGTGCTGTAACCACAGTGTTGTAGATTAGATATACTAGATGATGTGACTCTGTAATAGTGCTGTACCACAGTGTTGTAGATATAGATATACTAGATATGTGAAACTCTGTAATAGTGCGTGTACCACAGTGTTGTAGATATAGATATACTAGATATGTGAACTCTGTAATAGTGCTGTACCGCAGTGTTGTAGATATAGATATACTAGATATGTGAACTCTGTAATAGTGCTGTACCACAGTGTTGTAGATATACTAGATATGTGAACTCTAATAGTGCTGTACCACAGTGGTTGTAGATATAGATATACTAGATATGTGAACTCTGTAATAGTGCTGTACCACAGTGTTGTAGATATAGATATACTAGATATGTGAACTCTGTAATAGTGCTGTACCACAGTGTTGTAGATAGATATACTAGACACAGTGTGTGAACTCCGTAATAGTGCTGTAACCGCAGTGTTGTAGATATAGATTACTAGATATGTGAACTCTGTAATAGTGCTGTACCACAGTGTTGTAGATAGATATACTAGATATGTGAACTCTGTAATAGTGCTGTACCGCAGTGTTGTAGTTATAGATATACTAGATATGTGAACTCTGTAATAGTGCTGTACCACAGTGTTGTAGATATAGATATACTAGATATGTGGAACTCTGTAATAGTGCTGTACCACATTGTTGTAGATATAGATATACTAGACACAGTGTGTGAACTCCGTAATAGTGCTGTACCGCAGTGTTGGTAGATATAGATATACTAGATTATGTGAACTCTGTAATAGTGCTGTACCACAGTGTTGTAGATATAGATATACTAGATATGTGAACTCTGTAATAGTGCTGTACCGCAGTGTTGTAGTTATAGCTATACTAGATATGTGAACTCTGTAATAGTGCTGTACCACAGTGTTGTAGATATAGATATACTAGATATGTGAACTCTGTAATAGTGCTGTACCGCAGTGTTGTAGATATAGATATACTAGATATGTGAACTCTGTAATAGTGCTGTACCACAGTGTTGTAGATATAGATATACTAGATATGTGAACTCTGTAATAGTGCTGTACCACAGTGTTGTAGATATAGATATACTAGATATGTGAACTCTGTAATAGTGCTGTACCACAGTGTTGTAGATATAGATATACTAGACACAGTGTGTGAACTCCGTAATAGTGCTGTACCGCAGTGTTGTAGATATAGATATACTAGATATGTGAACTCTGTAATAGTGCTGTACCACAGTGTTGTAGATATAGATATACTAGATATGTGAACTCTGTAATAGTGCTGTACCGCAGTGTTGTAGATATAGATATACTAGATATGTGAACTCTGTAATAGTGCTGTACCACAGTGTTGTAGATATACTAGATATGTGAACTCTAATAGTGCTGTACCACAGTGTTGTAGATATAGATATACTAGATATGTGAACTCTGTAATAGTGCTGTACCGCAGTGTTGTAGTTAAAGATATACTAGATATGTGAACTCTGTAATAGTGCTGTACCACAGTGTTGTAGATATAGATATACTAGACACAGTGTGTGAACTCCGTAATAGTGCTGTACCGCAGTGTTGTAGATATAGATATACTAGATATGTGAACTCTGTAATAGTGCTGTACCACAGTGTTGTAGATATAGATATACTAGATATGTGAACTCTGTAATAGTGCTGTACCACAGTGTTGTAGATATAGATATACTAGACACAGTGTGTGAACTCCGTAATAGTGCTGTACCGCAGTGTTGTAGATATAGATATACTAGATATGTGAACTCTGTAATAGTGCTGTACCACAGTGTTGTAGATATAGATATACTAGATATGTGAACTCTGTAATAGTGCTGTACCAGCAGTGTTGTAGTTATAGATATACTAGATATGTGAACTCTGTAATAGTGCTGTACCACAGTGTTGTAGATATAGATATACTAGATATGTGAACTCTGTAATAGTGCTGTACCGCAGTGTTGTAGATATAGATATACTAGATATGTGAACTCTGTAATAGTGCTGTACCACAGTGTTGTAGATATAGATATACTAGATATGTGAACTCTGTAATAGTGCTGTACCACAGTGTTGTACATATAGATATACTAGATATGCGAACTCTGTAATAGTGCTGTATCCACAGTGTTGTAGATATAGATATACTAGACACAGTGTGTGAACTCCGTAATAGTGCTGTACCGCAGTGTTGTAGATATAGATATACTAGATATGTGAACTCTGTAATAGTGCTGTACCACAGTGTTGTAGATATAGATATACTAGATATGTGAACTCTGTAATAGTGCTGTACCGCAGTGTTGTAGATATAGATATACTAGATATGTGAACTCTGTAATAGTGCTGTACCACAGTGTTGTAGATATACTAGATATGTGAACTCTAATAGTGCTGTACCACAGTGTTGTAGATATAGATATACTAGATATGTGAACTCTGTAATAGTGCTGTACCACAGTGTTGTAGATATAGATATACTAGATATGTGAACTCTGTAATAGTGCTGTACCACAGTGTTGTAGATATAGATATACTAGATATGTGAACTCTGTAATAGTGCTGTACCGCAGTGTTGTAGATATAGATATACTAGATATGTGAACTCTGTAATAGTGCTGTACCACAGTGTTGTAGATATACTAGATATGTGAACTCTAATAGTGCTGTACCACAGTGTTGTAGATATAGATATACTAGATATGTGAACTCTGTAATAGTGCTGTACCACAGTGTTGTAGATATAGATATACTAGATATGTGAACTCTGTAATAGTGCTGTACCACAGTGTTGTAGATATAGATATACTAGACACAGTGTGTGAACTCCGTAATAGTGCTGTACCGCAGTGTTGTAGATATAGATATACTAGATATGTGAACTCTGTAATAGTGCTGTACCACAGTGTTGTAGATATAGATATACTAGATATGTGAACTCTGTAATAGTGCTGTACCGCAGTGTTGTAGTTATAGATATACTAGATATGTGAACTCTGTAATAGTGCTGTACCACAGTGTTGTAGATATAGATATACTAGATATGTGAACTCTGTAATAGTGCTGTACCGCAGTGTTGTAGATATAGATATACTAGATATGTGAACTCTGTAATAGTGCTGTACCACAGTGTTGTAGATATAGATATACTAGATATGTGAACTCTGTAATAGTGCTGTACCACAGTGTTGTAGATATAGATATACTAGATATGTGAACTCTGTAATAGTGCTGTACCACAGTGTTGTAGATATAGATATACTAGACACAGTGTGTGAACTCCGTAATAGTGCTGTACCGCAGTGTTGTAGATATAGATATACTAGATATGTGAACTCTGTAATAGTGCTGTACCACAGTGTTGTAGATATAGATATACTAGATATGTGAACTCTGTAATAGTGCTGTACCGCAGTGTTGTAGATATAGATATACTAGATATGTGAACTCTGTAATAGTGCTGTACCACAGTGTTGTAGATATACTAGATATGTGAACTCTAATAGTGCTGTACCACAGTGTTGTAGATATAGATATACTAGATATGTGAACTCTGTAATAGTGCTGTACCGCAGTGTTGTAGTTATAGATATACTAGATATGTGAACTCTGTAATAGTGCTGTACCACAGTGTTGTAGATATAGATATACTAGACACAGTGTGTGAACTCCGTAATAGTGCTGTACCGCAGTGTTGTAGATATAGATATACTAGATATGTGAACTCTGTAATAGTGCTGTACCACAGTGTTGTAGATATAGATATACTAGATATGTGAACTCTGTAATAGTGCTGTACCGCAGTGTTGTAGATATAGATATACTAGATATGTGAACTCTGTAATAGTGCTGTACCACAGTGTTGTAGATATACTAGATATGTGAACTCTAATAGTGCTGTACCACAGTGTTGTAGATATAGATATACTAGATATGTGAACTCTGTAATAGGGCTGTACCACAGTGTTGTAGATATAGATATACTAGATATGTGAACTCTGTAATAGTGCTGTACCACAGTGTTGTAGATATAGATATACTAGATATGTGAACTCTGTAATAGTGCTGTACCGCAGTGTTGTAGATATAGATATACTAGATATGTGAACTCTGTAATAGTGCTGTACCACAGTGTTGTAGATATACTAGATATGTGAACTCTAATAGTGCTGTACCACAGTGTTGTAGATATAGATATACTAGATATGTGAACTCTGTAATAGTGCTGTACCACAGTGTTGTAGATATAGATATACTAGATATGTGAACTCTGTAATAGTGCTGTACCACAGTGTTGTAGATATAGATATACTAGACACAGTGTGTGAACTCCGTAATAGTGCTGTACCGCAGTGTTGTAGATATAGATATACTAGATATGTGAACTCTGTAATAGTGCTGTACCACAGTGTTGTAGATATAGATATACTAGATATGTGAACTCTGTAATAGTGCTGTACCGCAGTGTTGTAGTTATAGATATACTAGATATGTGAACTCTGTAATAGTGCTGTACCACAGTGTTGTAGATATAGATATACTAGATATGTGAACTCTGTAATAGTGCTGTACCGCAGTGTTGTAGATATAGATATACTAGATATGTGAACTCTGTAATAGTGCTGTACCACAGTGTTGTAGATATAGATATACTAGATATGTGAACTCTGTAATAGTGCTGTACCACAGTGTTGTAGATATAGATATACTAGATATGTGAACTCTGTAATAGTGCTGTACCACAGTGTTGTAGATATAGATATACTAGACACAGTGTGTGAACTCCGTAATAGTGCTGTACCGCAGTGTTGTAGATATAGATATACTAGATATGTGAACTCTGTAATAGTGCTGTACCACAGTGTTGTAGATATAGATATACTAGATATGTGAACTCTGTAATAGTGCTGTACCGCAGTGTTGTAGTTATAGATATACTAGATATGTGAACTCTGTAATAGTGCTGTACCACAGTGTTGTAGATATAGATATACTAGATATGTGAACTCTGTAATAGTGCTGTACCGCAGTGTTGTAGATATAGATATACTAGATATGTGAACTCTGTAATAGTGCTGTACCACAGTGTTGTAGATATACTAGATATGTGAACTCTAATAGTGCTGTACCACAGTGTTGTAGATATAGATATACTAGACACAGTGTGTGAACTCCGTAATAGTGCTGTACCGCAGTGTTGTAGATATAGATATACTAGATATGTGAACTCTGTAATAGTGCTGTACCACAGTGTTGTAGATATAGATATACTAGATATGTGAACTCTGTAATAGTGCTGTACCACAGTGTTGTAGATATAGATATACTAGATATGTGAACTCCGTAATAGTGCTGTACCGCAGTGTTGTAGATATAGATATACTAGATATGTGAACTCTGTAATAGTGCTGTACCACAGTGTTGTAGATATAGATATACTAGATATGTGAACTCTAATAGTGCTGTACCACAGTGTTGTAGATATAGATATACTAGATATGTGAACTCTGTAATAGTGCTGTACCACAGTGTTGTAGATATAGATATACTAGATATGTGAACTCTGTAATAGTGCTGTACCACAGTGTTGTAGATATAGATATACTAGATATGTGAACTCTGTAATAGTGCTGTACCACAGTGTTGTAGATATACTAGATATGTGAACTCTAATAGTGCTGTACCACAGTGTTGTAGATATAGATATAGTAGACGTAAACTCTTTAATAACAGTGTCGTACCACGGTGCCGTAGATGGCCAGAGAACCGTTGTCCAGCTGGTGGATACGGTTGCTGATCTGGATGTTGACACCCTTCTTGCTCCACTGGATGGTGGGCAGGGGGTCTCCTCGTACCTCACAGTTTAGGATGGCATTACCCCCCAGGTGCTCGATTCGGTTGGAGTGGAAGTCCCCGTTGATGATCGGGGGCTCTGGACACAATAACAGGGCAGGGTTTCATTCAACCACATTCAGCTGTTACACAGGAGCTGGACAAAAAAAGAAGAGCTACTAAGAAGAGAAAATAAGTGCTAGGTCACTGTTTTCTGCTCACAAACAGTAGTCTTTTAATAAAGCTCTTGATACAAATACAACATTTTGACCGACATGGTAAACTGTGGGCTAATTAGGCCCAGTACTGACACAGGAAGGCCATATTATGGAAACAGGAAGGGATGTCACACCTTTGACGTAGACAAAGCCCAGGGACTTGATGGTTCCCACACTGTTCTCAGCAATGCAGGAGTAGGTTCCCGAGTTGTCTTTGGTAACCCGCTCGATGACCAGCTCACTGTGTCCATTCACATGGTCATAGTGAGCTACAGGGACAGATTAGAGAGAGAGATACCACCCTTAAATATTATCAACAGATCCAGTAGGAAATATTGGTGCTTAGGAAAAACTACAAGAATAGCAGACTGAATTTCAATTATAAGTCCAAAATATATATGTCAAATATTTAATGTACAGAAAGAGTTGGCAGTTTCTCTTCTTTCTAAGCAGAGTGGGGGATGGTGAGGGGGGCGGGGCATACCTGGGATGATGATGTTGTTGAAGGCCCAGGTGATTTTAGGAGGGGGGATGCCGGTGACCCCACAGGCCATTAGTAGGCGCTCTCCCTTGTTGAGGGCCACGTCTGCCAGCAGCTCAGTGAAGGCAGGGTGGGTGTGGACGGACAAACTGACCGTCCAGCTGTCCTGACCTACCGTGTTGGTGGCCACACAGGTGTAGCTGCCCTCATCATCAGGCTGGGGAGGGGAAGGAAGGGGGAGAGAGAGAGAGAGAGAGACAGAATTTGTTCAGAAGTTAGCTGACAATTCTGTTCGTTACCCCCTTCCATCCATTATGTGACTCCTAAGCCCTGGTCGTCTACTATGATCCCTTACCTGAGCGATGTCGATGACCAGCTCCCCAGAAGGCAGGATGGTGTACTCTCCAGAGGTGTCGCTCAGGGGGGACCCCTCCTTCTCCCAGGACAGGGTGGGCTGGGGGACCCCCTCTGCCACGCACGCTATCTGGGCCTGGCTGTTCTCCACCACAGACACCTCCGACTCCCCTCTACGGATAGAGGGAGGGACTGGAGGAAGGGAGTGAAGGAGGGGAGAATTTCCCATATTACATTTTTCACAAGAACTGGACAAAAATAGGAGCCACTAAATCAACTTTTTTTTTACTGCGTTAGACCGCTGAGCTAGAGCTAAAGCTAAGGCATTAGCGTGGGAATCTAATGAAAGTCCTTCGCTGCATATATCACTAGCGAATGGCCAGTCCCATCATTCCTAGCATGATGACTCACTCTGTACAGTTAGGCTCATCTCCAGACTGCTGGTGCCAGCTGCGTTAGCTGCGGTGCAGGTGTATCGACCCGTGTCCCCGGGCTGGCCGAATGCTATCTGCAGAGACCCTGAGCTCAGGACCCGCTGGCGCACAGACTCGCTGAGAGGCTGCCCGTCTTTATGCCAGGCCATGGAGGGTGAGGGAGAGCCTTCAGCCTGGCACAGCATGGTGACAGAGGAGTCCAGGGGCACCAGGTAACTCTGGGTCTGGGAGCTGATCACTGGAGGGACTAGGGGAAGGAGGCATGGAGGTTAAAGGTAGGAGGGGATATTGCTACCTATGGAGATACGTATACTGTGGAATGCAGTGTTTGGTTTTCGCCAGACATAATGGGACCCATCTCATCCAAAAAGTTGACTCAAGTTTGCCATAAAGCACTCGGAAGCACCTGGATGATCAAGACTCTTCAGAGAATGCTCTATGGACAGATGAGTCCAAAAAAAATCATTTTTGGACGACATGGGTCCCATTATGCCTGGTGAAAACATGGTTTGGGGATGCTTTGCTGCCTCAGGACCTGGACGACTTGCCCTAATAGAAAGAACCATGAATTCTGTTCTGTATCAGATAATTCTACAGGAGAATGTCAGGCCATCCGTCTGTGAGCTGAAGAGTAGCTGGGTCATGCAACAAGACAATAATACAAAACACACAATCAAGTCTACATGAAAATTGTTAAAAAGCAAAAAATGTGAATTTTTGGAATGGCTTTGTCAAAGTCCAGACCTAATCCCAATTGAGATGTTGTGGCAGGACATGAAACGAGCAGTTTATGCTTGAAACCCACAAATGCCGCTGAGTTAAAGCAGTTCTGCATGGAAGAGTGGGACAGAATTGCTCCACAGCGATGTGAGAGACTGATCAACAACTACAGGAAGTGTTTGGTTGGAGTCATTGCAGCTAAAGCGGCCACAACCAGTTATTAAGTGTAAAGGTGCAATTACTTTTTCACACAGGTGCATGAGGTGTTGCATAACCTTGTTTATGAAATACATTAAATAAGTATGTAAGTTGTTGTGTTATTTGTTAACTCAGGTTCCCTTTATCTAATATTAGATTTTGGTTAAAGATATGATAACATTTAGTATTAAAAAAATATGCAGAAGTAGAGAAAATTAGAAGGGGGCAAATACTTTTTCACGGCAATGTATGACATACACTGAGTGTACAAAACATTAAGAACACCTTCCTAATATTGAGTTGCACCCTCAGAACAGCCTCAATTCATTGGGGAATGGACTCTACAAGGTGTCAAAACTGTTCCACAGGGATACTGGCCCATGTTGACTCCAATGCTACCCACAGTTGTGTCAAGTTGGCTGGATGTCCTTTAGGTGGTGGACCATTCTTGATAGACAAAGGAAACTGTTGAGCATGAAAAGCCCAGCAGCGTTGCAGTTCTTGACACACTCAAACCAGTGCGCCTGGCACTTACTACCATACCCCGTTCAAAGGCACTTAAATATTTTGTCTTGCCCATTCACCCTCTGAATGGCACACATATACAATCCATGTCTCAATTCTCAAGGCTTAAAACTCCTTCTTTAACCTGTCTCCTCCCCTTCATCTACAGTGATTGAAGTGGATTTAACAAGTGACATCAATAAGGGATCATAGCTTTCACCTGGATTCACCTGGTCAGTCTATGTCATGGAAAGAGCAGGTGTTCATAATGTTTTGTACACTCAGTGTATAACACTGCAGGAAAATGAATTAAGAAGAAAGACGGGAATGAAGGTGAACATTTCATGAGAATAGTAAGGTGGTGATAGTTTTGGGCCCACCTTGTACTCTGAGTTTGATCTTGCCCAGAGCGGTGCCAGCAGGGTTCTGGGCCACACACATATATGTTCCTGAGTCTACCACAGCAGCCCTGGAGATCTGCAGCCCACCGCTAGGCAGCACGGTGAAGACACCTCCTAGTGGGAGAGAAGCAGGGTTTGCAACAATATAAAACAGACACAAACAGACAAGGTCAAACTAGGACACAGATAGACAGGCAGAAAGACAGACAGACAGACAGACAGACAGACAGACAGACAGACAGACAGACAGACAGACAGACAGACAGACAGACAGACAAGCAGACACAGTGCTGCCAGCCTACCGGTGCTGGGGATGTTGATGCCCTCTTTCTGCCAGGTGATGGTGGGAAGAGGGGAGCCAGTAGCTCTGCAGGGGAGGGTGATGGGGTTGTTAACAATCACATCCATAGTGGAGGGGTGGACCTGGATCACTGGCACCTCTGGAGAGAGACAGAGACAGAGAGAGACAGAGCGAGAGACAGAGAGAGACAGAGAGAGACAGAGAGAGAGAGAGAGAGGGAGAGACAGAGAGAGACAGAGAGAGAGAGAGAGAGAGAGAGAGAGAGAGAGAGAGAGAGAGAGAGAGAGAGAGAGAGAGAGAGAGAGGCAGAGAGAGGCAGAGAGAGACAGAGACAGAGCGAGACAGAGCGAGACAGAGACAGAGAGTGAGAGCGAGGGAGACAGAGGGAGACAGACACAGAGAGAGCGAGAGAGACAAAGAAAGAGAGAGACAGAGAGAGAGAGAGAAAGAGACAGAGCGAGACGGAGAGAGACAGAGACAGAGCGAGACAGAGAGAGACAGAGCGACAGAGAGAGACAGAGAGAGAGAGAGAGAGATAGACAGAGAGATAGAGAGAGACAGAGACAGCGAGACAGAGAGAGAGAGACAAAGAAAGAGAGAGACAGAGAGAGACAGAGACAGACAGACAGAGAGAGAGAGAGAGAGAGAGAGAGAGAGAGAGAGAGAGAGAGAGAGAGAGAGAGAGAGAGAGAGAGAGAGAGACAGAGTCAGAGACAGACAGAGAGAGACAGAGACAGAGAGAGACAGAGCGAGAGAAAGAGCGAGAGAAAGAGACAGAGACAGAGAGACAGACAGAGAGAGATAGATAGACGGAGAAATGAAAGAGAAAGAGAATGAAAGAGGACCCACAAAAACAATAACTTTGTTTGTTCCATAGCTGTGTGTCAGAAAAAACAAATACATCTCTATAAAGGCTTGGCGGACTTGGTGACAACATGTCCTTACCCTGTACAGTGAGCTGGACATGGCGATGGGCGGAGCCTGCAGCGTTCTTGGCCACACAGGAATAACGACCAGAGTGACTCAGCTCAGAAGACGTGATCTCTATTGCACCTAGAGTGGACACACATCACATGGACCACAGATCGAAGAGTTGAACTATAACACAGTGGTCATGAATACCCTTAGTGTGGCCACTGTACTGTAGTGAATTTGAGGACTAGTCCAACCGGGACTTAAATCCTGGTCAACACCTGACAGATAAATTGCCACGTCTGATTCACAAATGTCAGACTATGGGCCCTGGTCAAAAATAGTGCACTACATAGGAAGTAGGATGCCATTTTGTGACACTGCCCACCTCTATAGAGCTCCCAGTAGTAATAACAGAACCCAGCTCCCAGTAGTAATAACAGAACCCGGCTCCCAGTAGTAAGAACAGAACCCAGCTCCCAGTAGTAATAACAGAACCCAGCTCCCAGTAGTAATAACAGAACCCAGCTCCCAGTAGTTATAACAGAACCCAGCTCCCAGTAGTAATAACAGAACCCAGATCCCAGTAGTAATAACAGAACCCAGCTCCCAGTAATAATAACAGAACCCAGCTCCCAGTAGTAATAACAGAACCCAGCTCCCAGCAGTAATAACAGAACCCAGCTCCCAGTAGTAATAACAGAACCCAGTTCCCAGTAGTAATAACAGAACCCAGCTCCCAGTAGTAATAACAGAACCCAGCTCCCAGTAGTAATAACAGAACCCAGCTCCCAGTAGTTATAACAGAACCCAGCTCCCAGTAGTAATAACAGAACCCAGATCCCAGTAGTAATAACAGAACCCAGCTCCCAGTAATAATAACAGAACCCAGCTCCCAGTAGTAATAACAGAACCCAGCTCCCAGCAGTAATAACAGAACCCAGCTCCCAGTAGTAATAACAGAACCCAGTTCCCAGTAGTAATAACAGAACCCACCTCCCAGTAGTAATAACAGAACCCACCTCCCAGTAGTAATAACAGAACCCAGCTCCCAGTAGTAATAACAGAACCCAGCTCCCAGTAGTAATAACAGAACCCAGCTCCCAGTAGTAATAACAGAACCCAGCTCCCAGTAGTAATAACAGAACCCAGCTCCCAGTAGTAATAACAGAACCCGGCTCCCAGTAGTAATAACAGAACCCAGCTCCCAGTAGTAATAACAGAACCCAGCTCCCAGTAGTAATAACAGAACCCAGCACCCAGTAGTAATAACAGAACCCGGCTCCCAGTAGTAATAACAGAACCCAGCTCCCAGTAGTTATAACAGAACCCAGCTCCCAGTAGTAATAACAGAACCCAGCTCCCAGTAGTAATAACAGAACCCAGCTCCCAGTAGTAATAACAGAACCCAGCTCCCAGTAGTTATAACAGAACCCAGCTCCCAGTAGTAATAACAGAACCCAGCACCCAGTAGTTATAACAGAACCAAGCTCCCAGTAGTAATAACAGAACCCAGCACCCAGTAGTTATAACAGAACCCAGCTCCCAGTAGTAATAACAGAACCCAGCTCCCAGTAGTAATAACAGAACCCAGCTCCCAGTAGTTATAACAGAACCCAGCTCCCAGTAGTAATAACAAAACCCGGCTCCCAGTAGTAATAACAGAACCCAGCTCCCAGTAGTAATAACAGAACCCAGCTCCCAGTAGTTATAACAGAACCCAGCTCACAGTAGTAATAACAGAACCCAGCTCCCAGTAGTAATAACAGAACCCAGCTCCCAGTAGTTATAACAGAACCCAGCTCCCAGTAGTAATAACAGAACCCAGCTCCCAGTAGTAATAACAGAACCCAGCTCCCAGTAGTAATAACAGAACCCAGCTCCCAGTAGTAATAACAGAACCCAGCTCACAGTAGTTATAACAGAACCCAGCTCACAGTAGTAATAACAGAACCCAGCTCCCAGTAGTAATAACAGAACCCAGCTCCCAGTAGTTATAACAGAACCCAGCTCCCAGTAGTTATAACAGAACCCAGCTCCCAGTAGTAATAACAGAACCCAGCTCCCAGTAGTTATAACAGAACCCAGCTCCCAGTAGTTATAACAGAACCCAGCTCCCAGTAGTTATAACAGAACCCAGCTCCCAGTAGTTATAACAGAACCCAGCTCCCAGTAGTAATAACAGAACCCAGCTCCCAGTAGTAATAACAGAACCCAGCTCCCAGTAGTTAAAACAGAACCCAGCTCCCAGTAGTAATAACAGAACCCAGCTCCCAGTAGTAATAACAGAACCCAGCTCCCAGTAGTTATAACAGAACCCAGCTCCCAGTAGTAATAACAGAACCCAGCTCCCAGTAGTTAAAACAGAACCCAGCTCCCAGTAGTAATAACAGAACCCAGCTCCCAGTAGTAATAACAGAACCCAGCTCCCAGTAGTAATAACAGAACCCAGCTCCCAGTAGTAATAACAGAACCCAGCTCCCAGTAGTAATAACAGAACCCAGCTCCCAGTAGTTAAAACAGAACCCAGCTCCCAGTAGTAATAACAGAACCCAGCTCCCAGTAGTTATAACAGAACCCAGCTCCCAGTAGTAATAACAGAACCCAGCTCCCAGTAGTAATAACAGAACCCAGCTCCCAGTAGTTATAACAGTCTAACCAGGATGTTGTGACCCTTCTCCTCCTCTCAACACCCATCAGTAATATCTATAATAATGAACAGTCTAACCTGAGGACAGGATGCTGTAACCGTTCCCCTCCTTGGGGAGTTTCATCCCATCTTTACTCCAGTGCAGTATGGGGTCTGGGACTCCTGACGCAGTACAGCCAATCACCAGCGGGGACAGTCTGGTCACCACCAGCTCTGTGGCTTCATCCGCTATGGAGGGAGGAACTGCAGAGGAAGAGACTGCTTTTACCAAACTGGACTTCAGTGCTATTGAAGATGTCCATTTAGGAAGTCATCTTGAAAATACAGAAAATAAATAAATCAGAACCATTGAAATCAACTGACTCCACTGTCATTAAAATGACATTCAAGCCAACATTTAAAAAACATGTAAATAACATCAAGCTGTGTTCAGATGGTCTCCCGTACTGTAAGTACTCACCCTGGACAGTGAGCTGTATGGCTCTGGCCTCCTCCCCTGCCTCGTTAGACACCACACACTCATACTCAGCTGTGTCCTCCACTGTGGGCGCTATGACCACCAGAGAACCTGACGACAGTAACCTGGAGACAACAGAGAGGGAGCGGAAGCTTCAGACCATGTTTTGGGGTTCTGAGACTTTCTGTCAATCTAAGAACTGATCTCAGAGTATTATGAGATGGGAGCAACAAGAGGTAAGAAACAGAGAGGGAGGAAAAAACTGGCTTCAACCTGTACATATTCTGGTTGTGGTCTGTGTTGAGTGTTTGACCGTTCTTGGTCCAGCTGACCGTGGGCTTGGGGATGCCCGTAGCCTCACAGGAGAGGGTGGTCTGAACGTTCACTGTCACGGTTATGTTGGTGGGACCGCGGGAGATAGAGGGGGGAACTAGAACACAATGGATAGGCGTGAAATTCATTCATTAAATGTGTGTGTGTATATATGTGTGTGAGAGGCTGAGCCCTCTTCTCACCGTGGACTTGCAGGTCGACTCTCTTGCGTTGTGTCCCAGCCTGGTTGGTGGCCATACACAGATACCGTCCTGTATCAGTCACCTGGGCTGAGGGGACGTGGAGCGAGCCATCCTCAGCAAACATGTACCTGTGCAGGACGGGTGTGTGGACACACATTTAGGATAATGTCTCATTGTAAATATCATATCCTAGTCCTAAAACTTGCATTTTTGCCATGTATCTTCAATGTTGAGTGTCTGACACAAATCCTGCGTATAACATACCAGTATATTATTAACAGGGTAGTTTGAAAACTGGACGCTGATTGGCCAAAACAACAGCATTCAACACTTAATATAACATGTAACGACATCATCAGTGTGCGACGTGGTCCGACCTGGGGTTGGTTCCTGCCAGTATGGCTCCATGTTTCCTCCAGGTGACGCGGGGGGCGGGCACTCCACTCACGATACACTCCAACACTACAGGCTGGTCTACGTGGACGGCTACAGTCAGAGGGCCCTCTGTTATGGTGGGAGCAACTGAAGACACACACACACACACACACACACACACACACACACACACACACACACACACACACACACACACACACACACACACACACACACACACACACACACACACACACACACACACACACACACACACACACAAACACACAGACAGGTCTTAGGTCCCACTACTATTCTTTAGAGGCTCTAAGCACAGGACCAGCCATATTCAATAGGATAATGATGTCATTGTCTCTGACTCTCTCTGAGTTCTGTACCATTAACAGCCAGGTTGAACTGTCGTGTGGTCTTGCCAGCGATGTTGCTGGCTACACAGGTGTACTGAGCTCCATCCCCCAGCTCAGCCATGTTGATCTGGAGGTAACGCGCATTGGACAGTATACGCACACGAGGGGAGGCCTACGGAGAGAGGGGAGGGACATCAGGCCTGTGTCAAAAAGCTCTGTACACAAGCACACACACACGTTCACGCACACACACACACACACACACACACAGAGGACAGGTGTATTATTTACCTGGAGTGGCTTGTTGTCTTTGAGCCATGTGAGTGCTGGGGGAGGGACAGCGTCTGACTTGCACTCCAGAGTCACCTGTCTGTTCTGCAGCACTGACACATTCTGTGGCGTGCTCTCCCCAGCGATGTTAGGGGGAACTGGGAAGATATCACAACGAAGCAGTTAGAACATGAAATGACATGTTACATTAAAAAGCAACAACTCATTATTATTTCCAGTAGTATGCCCTGGTCAGGTCACATACACGATATAACTTCATTACCCACCATGCACGCGGACCAGGAACTCTTTATCGTCGTCTCCTGCAGGACTGTTGGCCAGACAGGTGTACCTCCCTGTGTCCTCCAGCTTGGGGGGCGAAAGAGAAGTCATGTGTGGGAAATAAGACAAAATTGATATTGGAGGAAAAAAAGAGAGCTCTTTCCTACAATCAGATTACGCCCTCAAACCTCACTACTCCTGAACAGTCTCTTCTGGGCTGTTAAGGTCCATCCCTGTCCCTCCCTCTCACCTGTGGGGAGGAGATCCTGAGCACCTCCCCTCCTCTGAGGACGCGCAGGCTGTCTGTCTGGGGGAGCGGCCGTCCGTCCTTCATCCAGGTGAGGGTGGGGGCGGGGATACCTGTGGCTTCACACAGCAGCTCCAGAACATGGTTCACTACCACAGACACCTCCGCTGCCACGCCCGAACCGTTGATACGAGGGGGGTCTGAGAGAGGCATTTTGCATTTCAGTCATTTAGCAGAAGCACTCTCAAACACACACACACACACACACTGTCTGTGTGTGTGTATATGTCTGTCTGTCTGTCTGTCTGTCTGTCTGTCTGTCTGTCTGTCTGTCTGTCTGTCTGTCTGTCTGTCTGTCTGTCTGTCTGTCTGTCTGTCTGTCTGTCTGTCTGTCTGTCTGTCTGTCTGTCTGTCTGTCTGTGTCTGTCTGTGCCTGTCTATCTGTGTCTGCCTGCCTGTTTGTTTGTCTGTCTGTGTGTGTATATCTGTCTGATTGTCTGCCTGTCTGTGCCTGTCTGTCTGCCTGCCTGTTTGTTTGTGTGTGTGTGTCTGTCTGCCTGTCTTTAAGAAAGAAAGATGACCCCACTCTCAGTATATAGTGCACCCACAGAAATATTTTGGCTCCAATAGACTTCATCAGGTAACACACATGCAGTACCAGTCAAACGTTTGGACACCTACTCATTCAAGGGTTTTTCTTTATTTTTTATATTTTCTACATTGTAGAATAATAGTGAAGACATCAACTCCATGAAATAACACATATGGAATCATGTAGTAACCAAAAAAGTGTTAAACAAATCAAAATATATTTTATATTTGAGGTTCTTCAAAGTAGCCACCATTTGCCTTGATGACAGCTTTGCACACTTTTGGCATTCTCTCAACCAGCTTCATGTGGAATGCTTTTCCAACAGTCTTGAAGGAGTTCCAACATATGGTGAGCACTTGTTAGCTGCTTTTCCTTCACTCTGCGGTCCAACTCATCCCAAACCATCTTAATTGGGTTGAGGTCGGGGGTATTGTGGAGACCAGGTCATCTGATGCAGCACTCCATCACTCTCCTTGGTCAAATAGCCCTTAAACAGCCTGGAGGTGTGGGTCATTGCCCTGTTGAAAATGATAGTCCCACTAAGCGCAAACCAGATGGGATGGCGTATCGCTGCAGAATGCTGTGGTAGCCATGCTGGTTAAGAGTGCCTTGAATTCTAAATAAATCACAGGCAGTGTCACCACCAAAGCACCCCCACACCATCACACCTCCTCCTCCATGCTTGACGGTGGGAACCACACATGCGGAGATCATCCGTTCACCTACGGCGGTTGGAACCAAAAATCTCAATTTTGGACTCATCAGACCAAAGGACAGATTTCCACCAGTCTAATGTCCGTTGCTCGCGTTTCTTGGTCCAAACAAGTCTCTTCTTCTTATTGGTGTCCTTTAGTAATTCGACCATGAAGGCCTGATTAACAGTCTCCTCTGAACAGTTGATGTTGAGATATGTCTGTTTCTTGAACTTTGTGAAGCATTTATTTGGGCTGCAATCTGAAGTGCAGTTAACTCTTATTAACTCTGGGTCCTCTTTTCCTGTGGCGGTCCTCATGAGAGCCAGTTTCATCATAGCGCTTGATGGGTTTTGCAACTGCACTTGAAGAAAGTTATTGAAATTTTCCGTATTGACTGACCTTCTGTCACGCCCTGACCATAGAGAGCCCTTGTTTCTCTATGGTGTAGTAGGTCAGGGCGTGACTAGGTATTAGGTAGGTATAGGTCAGGGCGTGACTAGGTATTCTAGTTTATAATTTCTATGTTGTTCTAGTTTATATTTTCTATGTTGGTGTTTTGTATGATTCCAAATTAGAGGCAGCTGGTATCGTTGTCTCTAATTGGGGATCATATTTAAGTAGCTATTTTTTCCCACCTGTGTTTGTGGGATATCAAATCAAATCAAATTTTATTTGTCACATACACATGGTTAGCAGATGTTAATGTGAGTGTAGCGAAATGCTTGTGCTTCTAGTTCCGACAATGCAGTAATAACCAACAAGTAATCTAACCTAACAATTCCACAACTACTACCTTATACACACAAGTGTAAAGGGATAAAGAATATGTACATAAAGATATATGAATGAGTGATGGTACAGAACGGCATAGGCAAGATGCAGTAGATGGTATAGAGTACAGTATATACATATGAGATGAGTAATGTAGGGTATGTAAACATAAAGTGGCATAGTTTAAAGTGGCTAGTGATACATGTATTACATAAAGATGGCAATATGCAGTAGATGATATAGAGTACAGTATATACATATACATATGAGATGAGTAATGTAGGGTATGTAAACATTATATTAAGTGGCATTGTTTAAAGTGGCTAGTGGTACATTTTTACATAATTTCCATCAATTCCCATTATTAAAGTGGCTGGAGTTGAGTCAGTATGTTGGCAGCGGCCGCTAAATGTTAGTGGTGGCTGTTTAACAGTCTGATGGCCTTGAGATAGAAGCTGTTTTTCAGTCTCTCGGTCCCTGCTTTGATGCACCTGTACTGACCTCGCCTTCTGGATGACAGCGGGGTGAACAGGCAGTGGCTTGGGTGGTTGTTGTCCTTGATGATCTTTATGGCCTTCCTGTGACATCGGGTGGTGTAGGTGTCCTGGAGGGCAGGTAGTTTGGCCCCGGTGATGCGTTGTGCAGACCTCACTACCCTCTGGAGAGCCTTACGGTTGTGGGCGGAGCAGTTGCCGTACCAGGTGGTGATACAGCCCGACAGGATGCTCTCGATTGTGCATCTGTAGAAGTTGTGAGTGCTTTTGGTGACAAGCCGAATTTCTTCAGCCTCCTGAGGTTGAAGAGGCGCTGCTGCGCCTTCTTCACAACGCTGTCTGTGTGGGTGGACCAATTCAGTTTGTCCGTGATGTGTACACCGAGGAACTTAAAACTTTCCACCTTCTCCACTACTGACCCGTCGATGTGGATAGGGGGGTGCTCCCTTTGCTGTTTCCTGAAGTCCACTATCATCTCCTTTGTTTTGTTGACGTTGAGTGTGAGGTTATTTTCCTGACACCACACTCCGAGGGCCCTCACCTCCTCCCTGTAGGCCGTCTCGTCGTTGTTGGTAATCAAGCCTACCACTGTAGTGTCATCCGCAAACTTGATGATTGAGTTGGAGGCGTGCATGGCCACGCAGTCGTGGGTGAACAGGGAGTATAGGAGAGGGCTCAGAACGCACCCTTGTGGGGCCCCAGTGTTGAGGATCAGCGGGGTGGAGATGTTGTTACCTACCCTCACCACCTGGGGGCGGCCCGTCAGGAAGTCCAGGACCCAGTTGCACAGGGCGGGGTCGAGACCCAGGGTCTCGAGCTTGATGACGAGTTTGGAGGGTACTATGGTGTTAAATGCTGAGCTGTAGTCGATGAACAGCATTCTCACATAGGTATTCCTCTTGTCCAGATGGGTTAGGGCAGTGTGGTTGCGATTGCGTTGTCTGTGGACCTATTGGGTCGGTAAGCAAATTGGGGTGGGTCTAGGGTGTCCGGTAGGGTGGAGGTGATATGGTCCTTGACTAGTCTCTCAAAGCACTTCATGATGACGGAAGTGAGTGCTACGGGGCGGTAGTCGTTTAGCTCAGTTACCTTAGCTTTCTTGGGAACAGGAACAATGGTGGCCCTCTTGAAGCATGTGGGAACAGCAGACTGGGATAAGGATTGATTGAATATGTCCGTAAACACACCAGCCAGCTGGTCTGCGCATGCTTTGAGGACGCGGCTGGGAATGCCGTCTGGGCCTGCAGCCTTGCGAGGGTTAACACGTTTAAATGTTTTACTCACCTCGGCTGCAGTGAAGGAGAGCCCGCAGGTTTTGGTAGCGGGCCGTGTCAGTGGCACTGTATTGTCCTCAAAGCGAGCAAAAAAGTTATTAAGCCTGTCTGGGAGCAAGACATCCTGGTCCGCGACGGGGCTGGTTTTCTTTTTGTAAGCCGTGATTGACTGTAGACCCTGCCACATACCTCTTGTGTCTGAGCTGTTGAATTGCGACTCTATTTTGTCTCTGTACTGGGACTTAGCTTGTTTGATTGCCTTGCGGAGAGAATAGCTACACTGTTTGTATTCGGTCATGTTTCCGGTCACCTTGCCCTGGTTAAAAGCAGTGGTTCGCGCTTTCAGTTTCACGCGAATGCTGCCGTCAATCCACGGTTTCTGGTTTGGGAATGTTTTAATCGTTGCTGTGGGTACGACATCGTCAATGCACTTTCTAATGAACTCGCTCACCGAATCAGCATATTCGTCAATGTTGTTGTTGGACGCAATGCGGAACATATTCCAATCCGCGTGATCGAAGCAGTCTTGAAGCGTGGAATCAGATTGGTCGGACCAGCGTTGAACAGACCTGAGCGAGGGAGCTTGTTGTTTTAGTTTCTGTTTGTAGGCTGGAAGCAACAAAATGGAGTCGTGGTCAGCTTTTCCAAAAGGAGGGCGGGGGAGGGCCTTATATGCGTCGCGGAAGTTAGTATAACAATGATCCAAGGTTTTACCAGCCCTGGTAGCACAATCGATATGCTCATAGAATTTAGGGAGTTTTGTTTTCAGATTAGCCTTGTTAAAATCCCCAGCTACGATGAATGCAGCCTCAGGGTGTGTGGTTTCCAGTTTACAAAGAGTCAGATAAAGTTCGTTCAGGGCCATCGATGTGTCTGCTTGGGGGGGAATATATACGGCTGTGATTATAATCGAAGAGAATTCCCTTGGTAGATAATGCGGTCGACATTTGAATGTGAGGAGTTCTAGATCAGGTGAACAGAATGACTTGAGTTCCTGTATGTTGTTATGATCACACCACGTCTCGTTAATCATAAGGCATACACCCCCGCCCTTCTTCTTACCAGAAAGATGTATGTTTCTGTCGGCGCGATGCGTGAAGAAACCAGCTGGCTGCACCGACTCCGTTAGCGTCTCTTGAGTTAGCCATGTTTCCGTGAAGCAGAGAACGTTACAATCTCTGATGTCTCTCTGGAATGTTACCCTTGCTCGGATTTCATCAACCTTATTGTCAAGAGACTGGACATTGGCGAGTGGAGCGCGATGTGCCCGTCTCCGAAGCCTGACCAGGAGACCGCTACGTTTGCCCCTTTTACGGCGTCGCATAGGGTCGCCGGCTGGGATCAGATCCATTGTATTGGGTGGAAGGCAAAACACTGGATCCGTTTCGGGAAAGTCATATTCCTGGTTGGAACGATGGTGAGTTGACGTTGCTCTTATATTCAGTAGTTCCTCCCGACTGTATGTAATGAAACCTAAGATTACCTGGGGTACCAATGTAAGGAATAACACATAAAAAAACAAAATACTGCATATTTTCCAAGGAACGCGAAGCGAGGCGGCCATCTCGGTCGGCGCCGGAAGTACTTTGTTTTGTGTTTGTGCATGTGCACCACGTAGTCACGTTTAGTTGCTTGTTTATTTATATATTTTGTGTTGTTTAAAACCTGTTTGGGATAGGGGGCAGCATTTTCACTTTTGCATGAAATGCGTGCCCAGAGTAAACTGCCTGCTACTCTGTCCCAGATGCTAATATATGCATATTATTAGTAGTATTGGATAAAAAACACTCTGAAGTTTCTAAAGCTGTTTGAATGATGTCTGTGAGTATAACAGAACTCATATGGCAGGCGAAAATCTGAGAATCCAACCATGAAGTGGGAAATCTGAGGTTTGTAGTTTTTCAAAGCTTGGCCTACCGAATACACAGTGTCTATGGGGTTAAGTTGCACTTCCTACGGCTTCCACTAGATGTCAACCGTCTTTAGAAACTTGTTTCAGGCTTCTGCTATAAAGGAGGGGCTCATGAGACCTGTTTGAGTCAGTGGTCTGGCAGAGTGTCTCAGGCTCGTGACGCGCGCTCCCGACAGAGTTACCTCTCTTTCCAGTGCTTTGCTACAGACGATGGAATTCTCCGGTTGGAACATTATTGATGATTTATGTTAAAAACATCCTAAAGATTGATTCCATACATCGTTTGATATGTTTCTACGACCTGTAACGGAACTTTTCAAGTTTTTGTCTGGACCTAGTGCTCATGAAGATGGATTACTGGGCTGAACATGCTAACAACTAGTGGCTATTTGGACATAAATGATGGACGTTATGGAACTTTATGGAACAAATCAGTCATTATTGTCGAACTGGGATTCCTGGGAGTGCATTCTGATGAAGATCGTCAAAGGTAAGTGAATATTTATCATGTTATTTCTAACTTCTGTTGACTCCAACATGGCGGAAATTTCTTTGGCTGGATTGGGCTCTGAGCGCCGTACTCAGATTATGCTTTTTCTGTAAAGTTTTTTTGAAATCTGACACAGCTGTTGCATTAAGGAGAAGTCTATCTTTAATTCTGCGCTAGAAAGGTTAAGTTCCTCTTTGAATTAAATATGTGGAACTCAACATCCGCTGCGCCTTGGTCCCGTTCTTACGACAACCGTGACACCTTCATTGTCTTAAAGTAATGATGGACTGTTGTTTCTCTTTGCTTATTTGAGCTGTTCTTGCCATAATATGGACTTGGTCTTTTACCAAATAGGGCTATCTTCTGTATACCACCCCTACAGTGTATACCACCCCTATACCACCCCTACAGTGTCACAACACAATTGATTGGCTCAAATGCAGTAAGAAGGAAAGAAATTCCACAAATTAACTTTTAACAAGGCACACCTGTTAATTGAAATGCATTCCAGGTGACTACGTCATGAAGCTGGTTGAGAAAATGCCAAGAGTGTGCAAAGCTGTCATCAAGGCAAATGGTGGCTACTTTGAAGATTCTCAAATATAAAATATATTTTGATTTGTTTAACACTTTTTTGGTTACTACATGATTCCATATGTGTTATTTCATAGTTTTGATGTCTTCACTATTATTCTACAAAATAGTAAAAATAGTAAAAATAAAGAAAAACCCTTGAGTGAGTGAGTAGGTGTGAGTAGGTGTGGCCAAACATTTGACTGCTACTGTACATGTACTCCCACTCACCCAGTACTTTGAGGTGGAAGTGTCGGCTGGCATGGCCAGCGCTGTTTCTTGCCACACAGGTGTAGCGTCCCGTATCCTCCACCCTGGCCTGGATGATCTGTACCGTGGTGCCCACATTGAGCAGCTTGACGTGGGGTCCAGGGACCAAGGCCTCCCCCTCTCTCAGCCAGGACATGGAGGGGCTTGGAGTTCCATCAGCTATACATAGTAGGGAGGCCAGGTTCCCTCTCACCACCGTAACGTCCTCCTTACTGCCCGCCCCGTCCAGGCTGGGAGGAACTGCAAGGGCAGATAACATCACAGTGTTGATCTAACTCATCTAGCAGTTGGGCCCCGTGACAAGGTCATATATTGCAAAAGCAGGACAGTATTGGGTTAGTGGGTGTTTTGGAGTTGGGGGGGTATTGTGATATTTTGTATACTGTTATTAATGTATTGTGTTGAACCCACCGTGAACCTGTAGGTTGTAGTGCCTGTTGTCCACACCAGCCCTGTTGGACGCCACACAGGTAAAGGTGCCGCCGTCTGAGACTTGAGCCCTCGCAATCCTGACAGAGGCAGAATGGAACAACACATTAATCCTGACAGAGACAGAATTCAACAACACATTTATCCTGACAGAGGCAGAATGGAACAACACATTAATCCTGACAGAGGCAGAATGGAACAACACATTAATCCTGACAGAGACAGAATGGAACAACACATTAATCCTGACAGAGACAGAATGGAACAACACATTAATCCTGACAGAGACAGAATTCAACAACACATTAATCCTGACAGAGACAGAATGGAACAACACATTAATCCTGACAGAGACAGAATTCAACAACACATTAATCCTGACAGAGACAGAATGGAACAACACATTAATCCTGACAGAGGCAGAATGGGGCAACACATTATTCCTGACAGAGGCAGAATTGAACAACACATTAATCCTGACAGAGGCAGAATGGAACAACACATTAATCCTGACAGAGGCAGAATGGAACAACACATTAATCCTGACAGAGACAGAATGGAACAACACATTAATCCTGACAGAGAGGCAGAATGGAACAACACATTAATCCTGACAGAGACAGAATGGGACAACACATTAATCCTGACAGAGACAGAATGGAACAACACATTAATCCTGACAGAGACAAAATTCAACAACACATTAATCCTGACAGAGACAGAATGGGACAACACATTAATCCTGACAGAGACAGAATGGGACAACACATTAATCCTGACAGAGGCAGAATGGAACAACACATTAATCCTGACAGAGACAGAATGGGACAACACATTAATCCTGACAGAGGCAGAATTGAACAACACATTAATCCTGACAGAGACAAAATTCAACAACACATTAAACCTGACAGAGGCAGAATGGAACAACACATGAATCCTGACAGAGAGGCAGAATGGAGCGACACATGAATCCTGACAGAGAGGCAGAATGTAGCTACACATGAATCCTGACAGAGAGGCAGAATGGAGCTACACATGAATCCTGACAGAGAGGCAGAATGGAGCTACACATGAATCCTGACAGAGAGGCAGAATGGAGCTACACATGAATCCTGACAGAGAGGCAGAATGGAGCTACACATGAATCCTGACAGAGAGGCAGAATGGAGCTACACATTAATCCTGACAGAGACAGAATGGGACAACACATTAATCCTGACAGAGAGGCAGAATGGAATGAAATAGTAGCCCTTTCCTGCAGTCTGACCGTTATAAATATTTTACATCATTTCATAATTAATAATCATTATTTTTTTTTAAACGCAGAAAATCCAGTGTTTCTTCGTCAAACAATTTTGTTATATTTCAGTCTTCTGTGATGTATATAAAGTGTAGTATTTGGTTGCAAACTCAAAATGTAATACATTTCATCTCTATATCTGACATGGTACAGGTGTCTTCTTTTTTTAAAGTCCATAACCATGTGTGTGAAGTGTATACTTTTGTTTGAAAATAGATTTGTTTAAGAAACACTCTGTGTGACCCTGATTTAGCCCACTGCAGTAAAAGGTCAAACTACTGTGTGACCCTGATTTAGCCCACTGCATTAAAAGGTCAAACTACTGTGTGACCCTGATTTAGCCCACTGCAGTAAAAGGTCAAACTACTGTGTGACCCTGATTTAGCCCACTGCAGTAAAAGGTCAAACTACTGTGTGACCCTGATTTAGCCCACTGCAGTAAAAGGTCAAACTACTGTGTGACCCTGATTTAGCCCACTGCAGTAAAAAGTCAAACTACAGTGTGACCCTGATTTAGCCCACTGCAGTAAAAGGTCAAACTACTGTGTGACCCTGATTTAGCCCACTGCATTAAAAGGTCAAACTACTGTGTGACCCTGATTTAGCCCACTGCAGTAAAAGGTCAAACTACTGTGTGACCCTGATTTAGCCCACTGCAGTAAAAGGCCAAACTACAGTGTGACCCTGATTTAGCCCACTGCAGTAAAAGGTCAAACTACTGTGTGACCCTGATTTAGCCCACTGCAGTAAAAGGTCAAACTACTGTGTGACCCTGATTTAGCCCACTGCAGTACAAGGTCAAACTACTGTGTGACCCTGATTTAGCCCACTGCAGTAAAAGGCCAAACTACTGTGTGACCCTGATTTAGCCCACTGCAGTAAAAGGCCAAACTACTGTGTGACCCTGATTTAGCCCACTGCAGTAAAAGGTCAAACTACTGTGTGACCCTGATTTAGCCCACTGCAGTAAAAGGTCAAACTACTGTGTGACCCTGATTTAGCCCACTGCAGTAAAAGGTCAAACTACTGTGTGACCCTGATTTAGCCCACTGCAGTAAAAGGTCAAACTACTGTGTGACCCTGATTTAGCCCACTGCAGTAAAAGGTCAAACTACTGTGTGACCCTGATTTAGCCCACTGCAGTAAAAGGTCAAACTACTGTGTGACCCTGATTTAGCCCACTGCAGTAAAAGGTCAAACTACTGTGTGACCCTGATTTAGCCCACTGCAGTAAAAGGTCAAACTACTGTGTGACACACAGTACAACACATTTGAAACAGTATACAGAACAAAGCAGTATTCATGTAACAGTTTTAAATACATTGCTCTTTCCTTTATATATGTACATTGAAAGACAGAGTACATTCCATACAGAATCCGATATATAACCCCTCGACCCCAGACCTACCTGAGCACCTGTCCGGCAGAGAGCAGGCGTATCTGTGAGGAGACAGGGAGAGGCAGTCCGTTCTTCAGCCAGTTGAGCTGAGGTGGAGGGGAGCCCACGGCAACACACTCTATGTTGATGGAGCTGTCCAGAACAGTGGTCAAATCCACAGCCGTATCACTGTTCCCCTTGATCACAGGAGGCACTATGGACACACACACACACACACACACACACACACACACACACACACACACACACACACACACACACACACACACACACACACACACACACACACACACACACACACACACACACACACACACACACACACACACACACACACACACACACACACAACAAAAGAGGACAGAAGATGGAAAGAAGAAAGGAGGGAGAGAGAGATACATTTAAAACTCTTCATTCATAAAGTAAGGAATACATGCATGGAAGAGAGAGGCTGAGAGAGAGTTAAACTCACCATAGACATTGAGGTTGAATATCCGGTCCTCTTCTCCAGCCTTGTTGGTGGCTACACAGGTGTACTTCCCACTGTCAGAGGTGTGAGCTCCAGACACAGTCAGAGTGCTGCCATCTACACTGATCCTGGATAGAATGAGGATGCAAACAAACCATTCATATTAATATAGAGAAACATCCGAAACCCCATGGACGTCATCCCAGTTCCTCTGTCCAGGTCCTTTCAATCTCAGAGTAGCTCCACCTTTCCTTAGATAGGCTACGTCCAATAGTAGCCATTTTGATACACCTATCCAGTCCTCTCAGATCTCCTAAGTGGCTAGGAGATAGGGGTTAGGGGCTAGGAGCTAGGGTCTAGGGGCAGGGGGTTGATGTGTACCTGAGTCCCCTGGATCCTGCCTTGAGGGCCTTGCCGTCCTTCAGCCACTGGATGGAGGGGGGTGGGGTTCCCTGAGAGCGACACACCAGCTGGACGCTGTCATTCAGCAGCACCCCCACCTCACTGGGCATCTCCGAACCTGAGATGCTGGGAGGGACTGAGAAAGAGCACAGCCAATCAGATCAGGGACTAACACAGAGCACAGCTAATCAAGGCACAGCCAATCAGATCATTGTTCATTCAGAACAAACTAGTATATATCCAGTATCAGTCAAAAGTTTGGATACACCTACTCATTCAAGGGTTTTTCTTAATTTTCTACTATTTTCTACATTGTAGAATAATAGTGAAGACACCAAAACTATGAAATAACACATATGGTATCATGTAGTAACCAAAAAAGTGTTAAACAAATCAAAATGTTTTATTTTATTTTAGATTCTTCAAAGTAGGCACCCTTTGCCTTGATGACAGCTTTAACCAGACTAGAAAGAGGAGCGGGAGGCCCCGGTGCACAACTGAGCAAGAGGACAAGTACGTTAGAGTGTCTAGTTTGAGAAACAGACATCTCACATGTCCTCAATTGGCAGCTTCATTAAGTAGTACCCGCAAAACACCACTCTCAACATCAACAATGAAGTGGCGACTGCAGGATGCTGGCCTTCTTTACCTTGTATGGTGAGGTGGTAACTCTTTCGAGCCTTGCCCTCCACGTTGGAAGCCATACAGGTGTAGGTGCCAGAGTCTGAGAGCTGGGAGCGGGCGATCTGCAGCTTACTGCCTCCAGACAGGATGTGCAGCTCCAGAGACTCTGAGTTCTCTGAGAAAAGAATACTGTCACTTTACTACTTTCCAGTCAGTTTGAGATAGTAAATAAGACAATAATAAGTTATATGACTGTGGGTGCTGCTTACCTATGGTCCGACCGTTCTTGAGCCAGATGAGGCTGGGAGGGGGAATGCCCGTGGCGTCACAGGCAAAGGTGACAGGGTTGCTGATGGTCTCCACTATCTTCTCCTCCACTGGACCGTCTATACTGGGGGGAACTGGGCATGGAGGGCCAGAGATTTACAGTTAGGTCAGTTTGACTAAAATACTCAGATATGTCTCTCTTCTCCATCTCCTTGTTTTTATCCTCAGTGATCAGAATCAGATTTTTTGAGCGTTTCAAGTCTGAGTTTCTAGAATATGATCTTACCATAGATGTTGAGGTGGAAGTTCTTATCCACCTGTCCGGCCACGTTGGTGGCCTTGCAGACGTACTGGCCAGTGTCAGACACCTAGGAACACAGAGGGCGGACAGGGGATGGATCAGTATAACAACTTTCATTAAAAAAGTCACAAAGAGGACTAACCCCATCCAATCGCATCGCTTCCCTTCCCCTAACCCCACCCCTTCCCCTAACCCCACCCCAGAGGGGGAGGTTCAGACCTCCCCCTCTGTGTCTCTCACCTCTGCCCCCTTCAGCTCCAGCATCTGTCCCTGTGCCAGGATGCGGAGGTTGGCAGACTCTGTCACCATCCGACCGTTCTTGTACCAGGTGATGGTGGGAGGGGGCACAGCGTTGGACTCACACTCCAGAGTCACTGAGTTGCCCACACGCACACTCACCACCACAGGAGAGTCCCCACTGCTGTCTCTGATACTGGGAGGGACTGGGGGAGAGCCAGGGGAGAGGCAGGGGTGAGAGCAATATTTTTGTAATAGAGTGGACAGGAGCCGTATATGGAAGACAGGGGAAGGAAGAAGGATATGAGAAGGAGACACACGGGGTCAAAGAGCAGTCCAGTAGTGTATGTAGTGTTGTCTGTTCTGTCCTGCTGCAGGTACTGACCAAACACAGTGAGGTGGAGGAGTTTCCTGGTCTCTCCAGCGGGGTTCATGGCTACACAGCTGTACATCCCCCCGTCAGACATCTTAGCCCTCAGAATCTGCAGGGTGCGTCCACCTGGAGAGAGAGAGGAAGGGATTGGAGAGAGAGAGAGAGAGAGAGAGAGAGAGAGAGAGAGAGAGAGAGAGAGAGAGAGAGAGAGAGAGAGAGAGAGAGAGACAGAGAGAGACAGAGAGAGACAGAGAGAGAGAGAGAGAGAGAGAGAGTGAGAGAGAGAGACAGAGAGAGACAGAGAGAGACAGAGAGAGAGAGAGACAGAGAGAGAGAGAGAGAGAGAGAGAGAGAGAGAGAGAGAGAGAGGGATTAGGGAGGGAGAGAGAGAGAGAGAGAGAGAGGGATTAGGGAGGGAGAGAGAGAGAGAGGAAGGAAGGGATTGGGGGGGAGAGAGAGGAAGGGATTGGGAGGGAGAGAAAACAGAAAAGAGAGAGATAAGCAGAGATTAGAATACAACGTGTGCCCGATCCACTACCAACTTTAGATTTGCATATCCAGTCCATTATTACTATGCATACTACCTCTTATTTAGCTTCTATTACTTGTTATTTTTGACTTTATTATTTTTATTGTTATTATTAGCTAGGTTTCCATCCAATTTGCGCCAGATTTTCATGTGAATATTCAAAAATCTGCAAAAAATGAAATGTGCATTTTCCCTGCAGAGATGTGTTGCCATCAAACTGACTTTTGTCTTATTTAGGAGGTGGGGGGACGCCGGGGGGAGGGGCTTATTTAGGAGGTGGGGGGAGGCCGGGGGGAGGGGCTTATTTAGGAGGTGGGGGGATGCCGGGGGGAGGGGCTTATTTAGGAGGTGGGGGGAGAGCGGGGGGAGGGGCTTATTTAGGAGGCGGGTGGAGGCCGGGGGGAGGGGCTTATTTAGGAGGTGGGGGAGGCCGGGGGGAGGGGCTTATTTAGGAGGTGGGGCTTATTTAGGAGGTGGAAGGAGGCTGGGGGGAGGGGCTTATTTAGGAGGTGGAAGGAGGCCAGGGGAGGGGCTTATTTAGGAGGTGGGGCTTATTTAGGAGGTGGAAGGCCTGGGGGAGGGGCTTATTTGGGAGGTGGGGAGGCCGGGGGGAGGGGCTTATTTAGGAAGTGGGGGGAGGCTGGAGGGAGGGGCTTATTTAGGAGGTGGGGCTTATTTAGGAGGTGGAAGGAGGCCGGGGGAGGGGCTTATTTAGGAGGTGGAAGGAGGCCAGGGGGAGGGGCTTTTTTAGGAGGTGGTGGGAGGTCGGAGGGAGGGGCTTAATTAGGAAGTGGGGGAGGCTGGAGGGAGGGGCTTATTTAGGAGGTGGGGCTTATTTAGGAGGTGGAAGGAGGCCGGGGGAGGGGCTTATTTAGGGGGTGGGCTACTCTTTTGACTTTTTTTTGCTGCCAAGTTATTGAAATACCAGTCCCGTGTCACTCCTGAACAGCCTTGGTTATCAGGGCAAATTTATAGTGCTGATATTTAGAAGTCTCAGCCATGAACGTAGGCTGACAGTACGTAGACCTTCAGAATTGCAGGCCTGCGTAGGACGAAGGCAGAGCAGCTAGCGAGGTACTGCTGTGTGTCAGCTGCTGTGGGCAGCCTAGCTGTCTGGAGAAGAAGGTGCTCTCTACAAAAGTGTCCAGATATCCGTGTTTTTTTTAATGTTTGAATCCTTCTCGACTGTAATTTGGTATTTTATTAGGATCCCCATTAGCTGTTGCGAAACCAATGTGATTTGTGGATTCAGATAAGGTATTTAAAATGTGTGTGTGTTACCTGGCAGGATAAGTGCGTTGGTATTGGCCTGTACAGGACCCCTGTCTTTGACCCAGCTCAGAGAGGGAGGGGGGAACCCGGTAGCCTCACAAGTTAGAGACACAAAGTTATTCACCACCACCGTCACGTTCTCTGGGCTAGCTCCCACTATGGTGGGGGGGACTGGAGGAGAGAGAAAACAGACAAACTGGCTATCAATATATCAATCAATCCATCCATCCATCAATCCCCACACCTATCCATCCCTCCATCCATCTACCCCTCCCTCCCTCCACCCATCCATATTAATGAAGATACCAGAGAGATGAGGCTGGTAAACATAGATGAAAACACAATAAAAACTCTGTTCTGACTCACCATGGACGTTGAGATTGAAGGACTTCTCTGCGCTTCCCGCCAGGTTATCAGCCACACACACATAGTGGCCTGTGTCTGTCACCTGGGCATTCACCACCTGAGGAAGAGACAGACAGCTCGCTGACGTTACTGTACATAAGGACTGAGCCTTCAGTCTCTCACTGAGCTTCATCCCCTCATATAATCCCCAGCCTTTCCCAACCCTATAGCACCTCTTTCGCTTTTCAATCAATAAATCAATCCATCAATCCAAGAATCAGTCATCAACCAATCCATTAATCAATCCCTCAATCAAATACATTTTATTAAGCCCTTTTTACAGCATAGTCCAGTCACCTGCAGGGAGCGTCCATTGGACAGTAGTCTGTGGGGTCCTTTAGGGCTTATTGGCTGACTGTCCTTCAGCCAGGTGATTTTAGGGGTGGGACTTCCGTCCACTTGACACTCCAACACTGTGGTCTTATTCACCTGGATCACCATCTCCTCAGGTAGGTCCCGGTCCGCCCCGCGGATTGAGGGGGGCTCTGGGGTTCAACACACACACAGTCAGTTTGTACCTGGGATTCCAAACAGTATTTGAAATTATTTGACATATACTTTTGACCCAGGCCAGCTCAGTTTAGATGGGTGGTGTTTTCCCCTCTACTCACGACCCAGGCCAGCTCAGTTTAGATGGGTGGTGTTTTCCCCTCTACTCACGACCCAGGCCAGCTCAGTTTAGATGGGTGGTGTTTTCCCCTCTACCCACGACCCAGGCCAGCTCAGTTTAGATGGGTGGTGTTTTCCCCTCTACCCACGACCCAGGCCAGCTCAGTTTAGATGGGTGGTGTTTTCCCCTCTACTCACGACCCAGGCCAGCTCAGTTTAGATGGGTGGTGTTTTCCCCTCTACTCACGACCCAGGCCAGCTCAGTTTAGATGGGTGGTGTTTTCCCCTCTACTCACGACCCAGGCCAGCTCAGTATAGATGGGTGGTGTTTTCCCCTCTACTCACGACCCAGGCCAGCTCAGTATAGATGGGTGGTGTTTTCCCCTTCTACTCACCCAGCACTCTGACGTCATACTGGATGGAGTCCTCTCCCGCCTCGTTCACCGCCAAGCACGTATACCTCCCAGAATCCTCAGCCTGAGCCCTGGGGATCTGCAGCACTCGCCCACCTGGAGAGGTAGACACAGTCAGAGTCACACACACACACACACACACACACACACACACACACACACACACACACACACACACACACACACACACACACACACACACACACACACACACACACACACACACACACACACATCCGCGCATGCAAGCACACACACACATACAGTGTCATGAAAAAGTATTTGCCCCCTTTCTGATTTTCTCTATTTTTGCATATTTTTGATACTAAATGTTATCAGATCTTCAACCAAAACTTAATATTAGATAAAGGGAACCTGAGTTTACAAATAACAAAAAATATATACTTTTATTTAATAATTAACAAAGTTATGCAACACCAAATGCCCTTGCGTGAGAAAGTAATTGCCACCTTACACTCAATAACTGGTTGTGCCACCTTTAGCTGCAATGACTCCAACTAAATGCTTCCTGTAGTTGTTGATCAGTCTCTCACGTTGCTGTGGAGGAATTCTGGCTCCAAAACACACAATCATGTCTCCATGAAAATGACTAAAAAGGAACAAATTAGAAATTTTGCAATGGCCTAGTCAAAGTCCAGACCTAATAGCAATTGAGATGTTGTGGCAGGACATGAAACGGGCAGTTCAGGCTTGAAACCCACAAATGTCGCTGAGTTAAAGCAGTTCTGCATGGAAGAGTGGGCCAGAATTGCTCCACAGCGATGTGAGAGACTGATCAACAACTACAGGAAGTGTTTGGTTGGAGTCATTGCAGCTAAAGGGGGCACAACCAGTTATTAAGTGTAAAGGGGCAATTACTTTTTCACACAGGTGCATGAGGTGTTGCATAACCTTGTTTATGAAATACATGAAATAAGTATGCAACTGTTGTGTTATTTGTTCACTCAGGTTCCCTTTATCTAATATTAGATTTTGGCTCAAGATCTGATTCAGTATAAAAAAAATATGTAAAAGTAGAGAAAATTAAGAAGAGGGAAGATACTTTTTCACAGCACTGTAGGTCCTCTCCTCACCAGGCATGATGAGCACGTTTTCGTTGGAGGCCATTGGGTGTCCATCTTTGTACCAGGTGAGTGTGGGTGGGGGAACAGCGTTGGTCTCACAGTACAGAGAGATAGGGTTGTTTAGTACCACATCCTTAACATCACCCCCAGTGCCTGGTGTCGAGGTGGTATCTCCCACCCCCCCGGGACGCTGGAAACTAGGAGGGACTGAAGAGGAGAGAGAGAGACAGAGAGAAAGAGACGGAGAGAGAAAAAGAGAGTTAGGGTTATCTTTATGACAGCTACTACAGTCAATGTTTAGGATGTAATTAAATGCTTTCACCTACCACTAGATGACAGCCTCTGCTAAGATTTACAGCTTCTGATTAAATACTGTCACCTACCACTTGAGGGCAGCCTCTGCTAAGACTTACAGCTTCTGATTAAATACTGTCACCTACCACTAGAGGGAAGGCTCTGTTAAGATGTACAGCTTCTGATTAAATACTGTCACCTACCACTAGAGGGCAGACTCTGCTAAGATTTACAGCGTCTGATTAAATACTGTCACCTACCACTAGAGGGCAGCCTCTGCTAAGACTTACAGCGTTTGATTAAATACTGTCACCTACCACTAGAGGGCAGCCTCTGTTAAGATTTACAGCTTCTGATTAAATACTGTCACCTACCACTAGAGGGCAGCCTCTGCTAAGACTAAAGCCCAAATCAAATCGAAAAGTGTTTTTGTTTACGTGTGAACGAGCGTGTACACGCTGGAATTAGAATGTATGGTAGTGAATGAGAGAAAACAGGCAGGCTGCGAGTGTCAATGCCGTCAACTGTGTCATGCACTTCAAACTAGAAAGCAAGTCTATTTTTTGGTCTGCGCGAAGCAATGCTGGTAAATTGAGAGGATAAATTGCCAGAAAATAGACTGTTTGTGCATTGTTACGTCTGAAATTGTGACATGTATAGTTAAAAAGTGTCTATTTAGTGTTTGTTTAGTTTATCTGCCAGTGCCAATAATACATATGAGAACAATAACTTTATGTCTACCTGTGTTGGTTTAGATCACAGGCATATAGCCTAGGCGGGCATATAGCCTAGACGGGCATATATCCTAGACGGGCATATATCATAGACGGGCATATATCCTAGACGGGTATATATCCTAGACGGGTATATATCCTAGACAGGCATATAGCCTAGACAGGCATATAGCCTAGACAGGCTACGCCTGGGAAACTCCAGGAATTCCGATTTTAAGACAGAATACTGTTATGTAGCAAGAATGAGATTAGCCAAATTCTTTATAACCTGCTAGAGTGTACTAGCTACAACTCTCCTCAAGTTCATGAGCCAACATACCACTAGATGGCAGCCTCTGCTAAGACTTCACAGTAGAGTCCTGCAGAGGGGCTAGACAGCACAAGCAATGGGAACGCAGTTCACCTTGTATATTTATATCAAAGTCCTTCTCGTCCTCCCCGGCGATGTTGGTTGCTACGCAGGTGTAGCGTCCAGTGTCGGACACCTGAGCATGTTTGATCCTGACAATACGACCGTTGGCATTAATTGTCACATGGTCATCTGCCCTCAGGACCTGGAGAACAGAGGAATATCAGGGTTGGTTGTAGAAGGATGCGTGGTCAGTGTGTGTGTGTAAAAGAGATAGAGAGGGAGAGGAGAGACAGAGGAGAGAGAAAGAGAGAGAAAGAGAGAGAGAAAGAGAGAGGAGAGAAGAGAGAGGAGAGAAGGAGTGAGAGAGGAGAGAGAGAGAGAAAGAAAGAGAGGAGAAAAAAGAGAGAAGAGAGTGAGAGAGAGAGAGAGAGAGAGAGAGAGGAGAGAGAGAGAGAGAGAGAGAGAGAGAGAGAGAGAGAGAGGAGAAAGAAGAGAGTGAGAGAGAGAGAGAGAGAGAGAGAGAGAGAGAGAGAGAGAGAGAGAGAGAGAGAGAGAGAGAGAGAGAGTGTAGAGTGTAGAGTGTGTGTACAGGTAAAGTGCTGACCTGTCCGTCTTTGTACCATTGCAGTGAGGGTGTAGGGATGGCCTGAGCCTCACACTCCAGGGTCAGAGTGTTGTTGACCTTTATCTTGACCTCTTTGGGGGCCAGCCCCTCACCTGGGACATCATTCTTATTGATTTGGGGAGGAACTGCAGGAGAGGACAGGAGGAGAGTTACAGTTACATACAGTCACAGATATCACAGCCACACAGATAGTTACAGACCATGGCAAAACAATGATGAGTCCTTATTGGACAAGTTAAGGTAGTACCTCCCTATCTCACTCCCATCTTTCAAAACGTTTTCGTCACTCACTGTAAACTTTGACCTCGTAGTTCTTCAGGCTGTCTCCAGCCTCATTAGTGGCCACACAGGTGTACCTCCCAGCATCCTCCTCCTTGGCGTTCAGGATCTGCAGGTTCCGCCCACCTGGCAGAACTCGGACGTTGTGGCTGGACTCGAACGGCGTCCCATCCTTGAGCCATGTGATGAGGGCAGGGGGGTAGGACTGCACCTCACACACCAGAGACGTGGGGCTACTCAGGGTGACCGTCACCTCTTCAGCCGAACCCTCGGGACCTGAGCCCACGATGGTGGGAGACACTGGGGGGGGGGGGAGCGAGAGGAGAGGGGATTCAAACTCTTGGTCAATGACGCTAGTGGGGCTTCTTTGATAAGGTGATGGTGGACGCATAGGATAAATCACCAGGGTAAACCTTATATACCACAGCACCTCCTATCTTAAGCACGGCCATGACAAAGTGATAACATCTTGTGAAGCTTTAGCATGTCACGCAATGGTTTCAAAATGGAAATAAAGTATGACAGATTTCACAGGCTCGGTGACTTACTGAGAGAAGCCTCCTACAAACCCTCTGAAAATGTGATCTCAATGGGATAGTTTTATACCAGTATAAATAAAGGATACATACGTAAATAAAATATACTGAGAGAGTAGTTGTCCTCCTACCCAGTACATTGAGGTTGAAGTGTCTGCTGCGGTCTCCTGCTCTGTTGTGTGCCAGGCAGCTGTACCTGCCCGTGTCATCCACCTGGGCACCAGATATCTGGAGGTACCGTCCGTGAGACAACACCTGGTGACGTCTGTCTGTCCCTAACGACTGTCCGTCCTTCAGCCAGGTGATCTCCGGCACTGGGTTACCTAGTTAACGGTTAATAACAGGTTATCTTAGCGACCATCGGGATGGTGAAATAGTTTCCTGTTACAGTATGTATGAACTGTAAAATAGTCTATTTTGGATTGAGATATGTTTAGTCATTGTGGAGTTGTGTTGCCATGATGTCACTGACCTGCGACCTCACAGGTCAGTGTCACGTTGTGTTTCTCCTTGACCTTGGCATCCTGCACCGTGCCTTCATCCACAATGCTAGGGGGGACTGGAAGATGACATGCATGGAAAGGGTTAAGAGCAATACAACTACTGTACCAACCCTCAACCATGGATGTAGGCCTTATAATGGGATTATGAAGGCTTCATTGCGTTCAAACTGGTTGTTCATGTTAAGTCCGTCTAGTAGTGGTTATCAGGTATTCTCACTATCACAATATCCACCAGTGACATACTGAAATACATATTTCTCTCTCAGGTCAAAGGCCTGAGAGATAAGATAAAGGTCATTAACTTTTTATGGCTGCAGGGGCAGTATTGAGTAGCTCTGATTAAAGGTGCCCATTTCAAACGGCCTCGTACTCAATTCTTGCTCGTACAATATGCATATTATTATTACTATTGGATAGAAAACACTCTCTAGTTTCTATAACCGTTGGAATTATGTCTCTGAGTGAAACAGAACTCATTCTACAGCACTTTTCCTGACAGGGAGTGAGATTTCAGAAATCTTGGCCCCTGGTCCCAGGTCAGTTTTAAGGTCCCTGTAAATGCTATGAGGATACAAACACTGCCTACGCCTTCCTCTAGATGTCAGTAAGAGGTGACAATTTGAATGGAGTCGATTGCGCAATCAGGGCCTGTATAAAAGAGCACAAGGCGGAAGTAGCTTTCTTTTCTTCCTGCGCCTGACGCACGATGGACGTCGGACTGGCTCTCATTCCAAGCTTTGGTTTAGCCACTTCTAAATCGCCGGTCATGTTTTTACTCGTTATAGGTGTTAAAAACATCATAAGGTAGTTAATTTCAACCGTTTTATAGCAATTTATATCCGTTTAGTGCGATTTTGAGGCATTTCTTTATGATGCACTTTGAACGGCTGGGCACGTTTCCAGTACATGCCGAACGTTAGTGGCCATTTCGACAGGGCAAGAGGACATCTTTCGACCAAAAGACGATTAGACCGGAGAAAGGATACATTGCCCAAGATTCTGATGGAAGATCAGCTCAAGAAATATTTAAGATGATAAATCGTTGTTCTGTAGAAAAATGTTAAACGCATATTCCGCCATTTTTTTTGGTATAGCTTCGCTTGGCGAACCCTGTATTGCACAGTAAGGATAATTTTAGAAATGTAATTCAGCGATTGCATTAAGAACTAATTTGTCTTTCGATAGCTGTCCAACTTATATTTTTTTAGTCAAGTTTATGAATAGTTATTCATTAGACAAGATCACTGTCAAAGATGGCGCCCGACATTTTCAGGCCAGTTTTGCTACTATTCTCATTGTATAACCACGTTTTTTTTGTGGCTAAATATGCACATTTTCGAACAAACTCTATATGTATGTTGTAATATGATGTTACAGGAGTGTCATCGGAAGAATTCTGAGAAGGTTAGTGAAAAAATTAATATATTTTGGCGATGATAACGTTATCGCTCTCTTTGGCTTGAATCAATGCTCGGGTAACGTTTGCACATGTGGTATGCTAATATAACGATTTATTGTGTTTTCGCTGTAAAACACTTAGAAAATCTGAAATATTGTCTGAATTCACAAGATCTGTGTCTTTCCATTGCTGTGCGCTGTATATTTTTAAGAAATGTTTTATGATGAGTAAATTGGTAATACACGTTGCTCTCTGTATTTATTCTAGTCGAGTTGTGATGGTGGGTGCAATTGTAAACTATGATTTCTACCTGAAATATGCACATTTTTCTAACAAAACCTATGCTATACAATAAATATGTTATCAGACTGGCATCTGATGAAGTTTTTTCTTGGTTAGTGGCTATTTATATCTTTATTTGGTCGAATTTGTGATAGCACCTGATGGAGTAAGAAACTGATGGAGTTAGAAAAGTGGTGTCTTTTGCTAACGTGGTTAGCTAATAGATTTACATATTTTGTCTTCCCTGTAAAACATTTTAAAAATCGGACATGTTGGCTTGATTCACAAGATGTGTACCTTTCATATGCGGTATTGGACTTGTTAATGTGTGAAAGTTAAATATTTAAAAAAAATTTTTTTTTGAATTTCGCGCCCTGCACTTTGAGCTGGATGTTGTCATAGGTGTACCGACCTCGGGCTTGCAGCCATAAGAAGTTAACGTCATTACCCAGGATGTCCAGGTCAAAGTTCTTCCTCTCCTCTCCGGCCGTGTTGGACACAATGCAGCTGTATCTCCCAGCATCCTCCACTGCTGCGTGCATCAGACGAAGGCTCCGCCCTCCTGACAAACATGTCAATACTTGGTTGAGCTCAAGTCTCTAAATAATCACTGTGTCTTTAATTGGTCCTTTTCAAAACTTAATCTAAAGTCAATATTTATTCTGCGTCCCAAATGGTAAAATATTTCCTACATAATGCACTACTTTACATAGGGTGCAATTTGGGACAGTTTGGAGCATAAAGAGGTGCAAACAGACAAAATGCTCCCTCACACATCACAATTGTGGCTTCCATGCAGTCTGCTTTCTGGGGCACTAAAAATCAATTTAGCTGTGTGAAACAGGATACACTGACCAAGCCACAGCTGTTCAAACACACCCACTCAAACAGATGAACTCAGGTCAGTTCCTATTTTCTCTCTTTTTTTACTTCAAAAACAACAGTTATTATCTGGACACAGAAAACAGTTCACACACACACACACACACACACACACACACACACACACACACACACACACACACACACACACACACACACACACACACACACACACACACACACACACACACGCACACACACACGGCCATGCGCACACACACACACACACACACACACACACACACACACACACACACACACACACACACACACACACACACACACACACACACACACACACACACACACACACACACACACACACACCAACTTCAAGGAGCACATCAGATCAATCCCAGAGGACAAGTAGCATGTTCTCTGATTTCAAGTAGAAAATTGTCCCCGACGGATGTGGCTCTTAGAAGAGGACTGAGCTTATTTATTTTTATGGTAAGATTTTCTGGTAGGATTAAATCATAATTTTTATGGTAGGATTGAATCATTATTTTTATAGCTGTTTTTTTTTTCAAATATGCAACTTTTTGGGGGGATAATTTTTCTTAAATTTACAGCTGAACGTGCAATAAATGAATATCATGTTAACTGGCTTGCCTGCTTCAGTGGAGAATTACTGACCACACCCCACAGAGTTTGAACCAGTAATCACCTCTACACAAATCCATTTCCCTGGCTGACCACAATCACAACCACCATATCCCCTTTCCTCACATC
>NC_052316.1:43356890-43371890 GCF_016432855.1 Salvelinus namaycush | reverse complement strand
ACGCTCATCACATTACGCACATTATTCAACGCTCATCACATTATTCAACGCTCATCACATTACGCACATTATTCAACGCTCATCACATTACGCACATTATTCAACGCTCATCACATTATTCAACGCTCATCACATTATTCAACGCTCATCACATTACGCACATTATTGAACGCTCATCACATTACGCACATTATTCAAAGCTCATCACATTACGCACATTATTCAAAGCTCATTGCCTTATTCAACGTTAATCACTTTACGCACATTATTCAACGTTAATCACATTACGCCCATTATTCAACGTTAATCACATTACGCACATTATTCAACGTTCATCACATTACGCACATTATTCAACGCTCATCACATTACGCACATTATTCAACGCTCATCACATTACGCACATTATTGAACGCTCATCATATTATACACATTATTGAATGCTCATCACATTACGCACATTATTGAACGCTCATCACATTACGCACATTATTCAACGTTAATCACTTTACGCACATTATTCAACGTTAATCACTTTACGCACATTATTCAACGTTAATCACATTACGCACATTATTCAACGTTCATCACATTACGCACATTATTCAACGCTCATCACATTACGCACATTATTGAACGCTCATCACATTACACACATTATTCAAAGCTCATTGCATTATTCAACGTTAATCACTTTACGCACATTATTCAACGCTCATCACATTACGCACATTATTCAACGCTCATCACATTACACACATTATTGAACGCTCATCACATTACGCACATTATTCAACGTTAATCACTTTACGCACATTATTCAACGTTCATCACATTACGCACATTATTCAACGCTCATCACATTACACACATTATTCAACGCTCATCACATTACGCACATTATTGAACGCTCATCACATTACACACATTATTCAAAGCACATCACATTATTCAACGCTCATCACATTATTCAACGCTCATCACATTATTCAACGCTCATCACATTACGCACATTATTGAACGCTCATCACATTACGCACATTATTGAACGCTCATCACATTACGTACATTATTCAAAGCTCATCACATTACGCACATTATTCAAAGCTCATTGCATTATTCAACGTTAATCACTTTACGCACATTATTCAACGTTAATCACTTTACGCACATTATTCAACGTTCATCACTTTACGCACATTATTCAACGCTCATTACATTACACACATTATTCAACGCTCATCACATTACGCACATTATTGAACGCTCATCACATTACACATTATTTAAAGCTCATTGCATTATTCAACTTTAATCACTTTCCGCACATTATTCAACGCTCATCACATTACGCACATTATTCAACGCTCATCACATTACGCACATTATTGAACGCTCATCACATTACGCACATTATTCAACGTTAATCACTTTACGCACATTATTCAACGTTCATCACATTACGCACATTATTCAACGCTCATTACATTACACACATTATTCAACGCTCATCACATTACGCACATTATTGAACGCTCATCACATAAGCACATTATTGAACGCTCATCACATTATTCAACGCTCATCACATTACGCACATTATTGAACGCTCATCACATTCTTCAACGCTCATCACATTATTCAACGCTCATCACATTACGCACATTATTGAACGCTCATCACATTATTCAACGCTCATCACATTACACACATTATTGAACGCTCATCACATTACGCACATTATTGAACGCTCATCACATTACGCACATTATTCAAAGCTCATCACATTACGCACATTATTCAAAGCTCATTGCATTATTCAACGTTAATCACTTTACGCACATTATTCAACGTTAATCACTTTACGCACATTATTCAACGCTCATTACATTACACACATTATTCAACGCTCATCACATTACGCACATTGTTGAACGCTCATCACATTACGCACATTATTCAACGCTCATCACATTACACACATTATTCAACGCTCATCACATTACGCACATTATTGAACGCTCATCACATTACACACATTATTCAAAGCTCATTGCATTATTCAACTTTAATCACTTTACGCACATTATTCAATGCTCATCACATTACGCACATTATTCAACGCTCATCACATTACGCACATTATTGAACGCTCATCACATTACACACATTATTCAACGTTAATCACTTTACGCACATTATTCAACGTTAATCACTTTACGCACATTATTCAACGTTAATCACATTACGCACATTATTCAACGTTCATCACATTACGCACATTATTCAACGCTCATCACATTACACACATTATTGAACGCTCATCACATTACGCACATTATTCAAAGCTCATTGCATTATTCAACGTTAATCACTTTACACACATTATTCAACGCACATCACATTACACACATTATTCAACGCTCATCACATTACGCACATTATTGAACGCTCATCACATTACGCACATTATTCAACGCTCATCACATTATTCAACGCTCATCACATTATTCAACGCTCATCACATTATTCAACGCTCATCACATTATTCAACGCTCATCACATTATTCAACGCTCATCACATTACACACATTATTCAACGCTCATCACATTACGCACATTATTCAACGCTCATCACATTACACACATTATTCAACGCTCATCACATTACGCACATTATTCAACGCTCATCACATTATTCAACGCTCATCACATTATTCAACGCTCATCACATTATTCAACGCTCATCACATTATTCAACGCTCATCACATTACGCACATTATTCAACGCTCATCACATTACACACATTATTCAACGCTCATCACATTACACACATTATTCAACGCTCATCACATTACGCACATTATTCAACGCTCATCACATTATTCAACGCTCATCACATTATTCAACGCTCATCACATTATTCAACGCTCATCACATTATTCAACGCTCATCACATTATTCAAAGCTCATCACATTATTCAACGCTCATCACATTATTCAACGCTCATCACATTACGCACATTATTGAACGCTCATCACATTACACACATTATTCAAAGCACATCACATTATTCAACGCTCATCACATTATTCAACGCTCATCACATTATTCAACGCTCATCACATTACGCACATTATTGAACGCTCATCACATTACGCACATTATTGAACGCTCATCACATTACGCACATTATTCAAAGCTCATCACATTACGCACATTATTCAAAGCTCATTGCATTATTCAACGTTAATCACTTTACGCACATTATTCAACGTTAATCACTTTACGCACATTATTCAACGTTCATCACTTTACGCACATTATTCAACGCTCATTACATTACACACATTATTCAACGCTCATCACATTACGCACATTATTGAACGCTCATCACATTACACACATTATTTAAAGCTCATTGCATTATTCAACTTTAATCACTTTCCGCACATTATTCAACGCTCATCACATTACGCACATTATTCAACGCTCATCACATTACGCACATTATTGAACGCTCATCACATTACGCACATTATTCAACGTTAATCACTTTACGCACATTATTCAACGTTCATCACATTACGCACATTATTCAACGCTCATTACATTACACACATTATTCAACGCTCATCACATTACGCACATTATTGAACGCTCATCACATAAGCACATTATTGAACGCTCATCACATTATTCAACGCTCATCACATTACGCACATTATTGAACGCTCATCACATTCTTCAACGCTCATCACATTATTCAACGCTCATCACATTACGCACATTATTGAACGCTCATCACATTATTCAACGCTCATCACATTACACACATTATTGAACGCTCATCACATTACGCACATTATTGAACGCTCATCACATTACGCACATTATTCAAAGCTCATCACATTACGCACATTATTCAAAGCTCATTGCATTATTCAACGTTAATCACTTTACGCACATTATTCAACGTTAATCACTTTACGCACATTATTCAACGCTCATTACATTACACACATTATTCAACGCTCATCACATTACGCACATTGTTGAACGCTCATCACATTACGCACATTATTCAAAGCTCATTGCATTATTCAACTTTAATCACTTTACGCACATTATTCAATGCTCATCACATTACGCACATTATTCAACGCTCATCACATTACGCACATTATTGAACGCTCATCACATTACACACATTATTCAACGTTAATCACTTTACGCACATTATTCAACGTTAATCACTTTACGCACATTATTCAACGTTAATCACATTACGCACATTATTCAACGTTCATCACATTACGCACATTATTCAACGCTCATCACATTACACACATTATTGAACGCTCATCACATTACGCACATTATTCAAAGCTCATTGCATTATTCAACGTTAATCACTTTACACACATTATTCAACGCACATCACATTACACACATTATTCAACGCTCATCACATTACGCACATTATTCAACGCTCATCACATTATTCAACGCTCATCACATTATTCAACGCTCATCACATTATTCAACGCTCATCACATTATTCAACGCTCATCACATTATTCAACGCTCATCACATTACACACATTATTCAACGCTCATCACATTACGCACATTATTCAACGCTCATCACATTACACACATTATTCAACGCTCATCACATTACGCACATTATTCAACGCTCATCACATTATTCAACGCTCATCACATTATTCAACGCTCATCACATTATTCAACGCTCATCACATTATTCAACGCTCATCACATTACGCACATTATTCAACGCTCATCACATTACACACATTATTCAACGCTCATCACATTACACACATTATTCAACGCTCATCACATTACGCACATTATTCAACGCTCATCACATTATTCAACGCTCATCACATTATTCAACGCTCATCACATTATTCAACGCTCATCACATTATTCAACGCTCATCACATTATTCAACGCTCATCACATTATTCAAAGCTCATTGCATTATGCACATTATTCAACGCTCATCACATTATTCAACGCTCATCACATTATTCAACGCTCATCACATTATTCAACGCTCATCACATTATTCAACGCTCATCACATTATTCAAAGCTCATCACATTATTCAACGCTCATCACATTATTCAACGCTCATCACATTATTCAACGCTCATCACATTATTCAAAGCTCATTGCATTATGCACATTATTCAACGCTCATCACATTATTCAACGCTGATCACATTATTCAAAGCTCATTGCATTATGCACATTTTTCAACGCTCAACACATTATTCATTATCCGTAGCTTATGCCTGCCCATACCATAACCCCACCGCCACCATGGGGCACTCTGTTCACAACGTTGACATCAGCTGAACCACTCGCCCACAAGACGCCATACACATGGTCTTCGATTGTGAAGCTGGTCGGACGTACTGCCAAATTCTCTAAAACGACGTTGGAGGCGCCTTATCGTAGAGAAATGAACATTACATTCTCTGGCAACAACTCTGGTGGAAATTCATGCAGTCAGCATGCCAATTTCCCGCTCCCTCAAAACTTGAGACATGTGTGGCATTGTGTTGTGTGACAAATCTGCACATTTTAGAGTGGCCTTTTATTGTTCCCAGGACAATGTGCACCTGTGTAATGATAAAAATATATATATATATTATTATTTCACCTTTATTTAACCAGGTAGGTCAGTTGAGAACAAGTTCATTTTTCACTTTGGATGAATCGCGTGCCCATAGTGAACTGCCTCCTACTCTGTCCCAGATGCTAATATATGCATATTATTATTACTATTGGATAGAAAACACTCTGAAGTTTCTAAAACTGTTTGAATTATGTCTGTATAACAGAACTCATATGGCAGGCAAACTTCCAAACAGGAAGTGGAAATTCTGGGGCTGGTTGATGTTAAAACTCATCGTCTATTCACATCCCAGTAAGATATGGATCTGTTCGCACTTCCTACGCCTTCCACTAGATGTCGACAGTCAGTAGAATGTGGAATAAAGCCTCTAGTGTGATGTGGGACCGGATGGCAGCTATTTGAGTCAGTGGTCTGGCAGAATGCTAGTTCCTGGTCATGCGCGCTAGTCATGATATGGCCATGTGTTCCATTACTCTGTAGACAAAAACGAATGCTCCAGTTGGAACGTTATTGGATATATATGATAACAACATCCTGAAGATTGATTCTCTACTTAATTTGACCAGTTTATTCGACCTGGAATATAACTTTCTGAAGTTTTCGTCCGAGTTCGCCTGGACCAGCGCCAGCGTTTGGACATGTGAACTAAACGTGCCAGCAAAAGTAGCTAATTGGACACTAGTAATGGACATTATCGAACCAAACAACGATTTATTGTGGAACTAGGATTCCTGGCACTGCATTCTGATTAAGATCATCAAAGGTAAGGGAATATTTATGATGTCATTTCGTATTTCTGTTGACTCCAACATGGCGGAGAAATGTTGTGTATTTCTGAGCGCCGTCTCAGATTATTGCATGGTATGCTTTTTCCTAAAGTTTTTTTAAAATCTGACACAGCGGTTGCATTAAGAACAAGTGTATCTTTAATTATATGTAAAACATGTATCTTTCATCAAAGTTTATGATTGTCACGCCCTGGCCTTAGTTATCTTTGTTTTCTTTATTATTTTAGTTAGGTCAGGGTGTGACATGGAGGATGTTTGTGTTTTTTGTCTAGTCTAGGGTGTGTGTATTGTCTAGGGGGTTTTGGTAGAGTTCATGGGGTTGTGTTCAGTGTAGGTGTTTAGGTAAGTCTATGGTTGCCTGGATTGGTTCTCAATTAGAGACAGCTGTCTATCGTTGTCTCTGATTGAGAGTCATATTCAGGCAGCCATAGGCATTAGGTAGGTTGTGGGTAATTGTCTATGTTTGACGTTAGTAGCGTGTGTCTGCACTTTCGTTTGTTAGCGTCACGGTCGTTTGTTGTTTTGTCTAGTTTGTATTAGTGTTCGTGTTCGTTTCATCTTCAAATAAATAGAAGATGTATTTATATCACGCTGCGCCTTGGTCCTCTCTTTCACCTAAAGACGATCGTGACAATGATGAGTATTTCTGTTATTTGACGTGGCTCTCTGTAATTACTCCGGATATTTTGGAGGCATTTCTGAACATGGCGCCAATGTAAACCGAGATTTGTGGATATAAATATGCACATTATCGAACAAAACATGAATGTATTGTGTAACATGATGTCCTATGAGTGTCATTTGATGAAGATTATCAAAGGTTAGTGATTCATTTTATCTCTATTTCTGATTTTGTGACTCTATCTTTGGCTGGGGAAAATGGCTGTTTGTTTTTTGGATTTGGTGGTGATCTAACATACATATATGTTGTGTTTTCGCTGTAAAACATTAAAAAAATCGGACACGATGGGTAGATTAACAAAATGTTTATCTTTCATTTGCTGTATTGGACTTGTTAATGTGTGAAAGTTACATATTTCTAAAAAATATTTTAGAATTTCGCGCGCTGCCTTTTCAGCGGAATGTTGTGGGTGTCTGGGCTAGAAAGTTTAAACACTGGTGTGATAGATGTGCAGAAGATGAATGTGCAAGTAGAAATACCGAGATACCGCTATTTACAGATGGGTTATGTACAGGTGCAGTGATCTGTGAGCTGCTCTGACAGCTGGTGCTTAAAGTTAGAGAGGGAGATATGAGGCTTCAGTGATTTTTGCAATTCGTTCCAGTCATTGGCAGCTTAGAACTGGAAGGAAAGGGGAATTGGCTTTGGGGAGGACCAGTGAAATATACCTGATGGAGCGCGTGCCACGGGTGGGTGCTGCTATGGTGACCAGTGAGCTGAGATAAGGCGGAGCTTTACCTAGCAAAGACTTATAGATGACCTGGAGCCAGTGGGTTTGGTGACGAATATGAAGCGAGGGCCAGCCAACGAGAGCATACAGGTTGCAGTGGTGGGTAGTATATGGGGCTTTGGTGACAAAACGAATGGCACTGTGATAGACTGCATCCAATTTGCTGAGTGTTGGAGGCTATTTTGTAAATGACATCGCTGAAGTCAAGGATCAGCAGGATAGTCAGTTTTACGAGGGTATGTTAGGCAGCATGAGTGAAGGATGCTTTGTTGCGAAGTAGGAAGCCGATTCTAGATTACATTTTGGATTGGAGATGCTTAATGTGAGCCTGGAAGAAGAGTTTACAGTCTAACCAGACACCTAGGTATTTGTAGTTGTCTACATATTCTAAGTCAGAACCGTCCAGAGTAGTGATGCTGGATGGGCAGGCAGGTGCGGGCAGCGATCAGTTGAAGAGCATGCATTTAGTTTTACTTGCATTTAAGAGCAGTTGGAGGCCACGGAAGGAGAGTTGTATGGCATTGAAGCTCGTCTGGAGGTTAGTTAACACAGTGTCCAAAGAAGGGCCAGAAGTATACAGAATGGTGTCGTCTGCACAGAGGTGGATCAGAGAATCAACAGCGAAAAGAGTCGGCCTGAGAATTGAGCCCTGTGGCACCCCCATAGAGACTGCCAAAGGTCCGGACAACAGGCCCTCCGATTTGACACACTGTCTGAGAAGTAGTTGGTGAACCAGGCGAGGCAGTCATTTGAGAAACCAAGGCTGTTGAGTCTGCCAATAAGAATGTGGTGATTGACAGAGTCGAAAGCCTTGGCCAGGTCGACGAATAAAGCTGCACAGTATTGTCTCTTATCGATGGCGGTTATGATATTGTTTAGGACCTTGAGCGTGGCTGAGTTGCACCCATGACCAGCTCTGAAACCGGATTGCATACTGGAGAAGGTACGGTGGGATTCGAAATGGTTGGTAATCTGTTTGTTGACTTGGCTTTCGAAGACCTCAGAAAGGCAGGGTAGGATAGATATAGGTCTGCAGCAGTTTGGGTCTAGAGTGTCTCCCCCTTTGAAGAGGGAGATGACCGCAGCTGCTTTGCATTCTTTGGGGATCTCAGGCGATACGAAAGATAGGTTGAACAGGATAGTAATAGGGGTTCCAGATTGTCTAGCCCGGCTGATTTGTAGGGGTCCAGATTTTGCAGCTCTTTCAGAACATCAGCTATCTGGATTTGGGTTAAGGAGAAATGGGGGAGGCTTGGGCAAGTTGCTGTGGGGGGTGCAGGGCTGTTGACCGGGGTAGGGGTATACAGGTGGAAAGTATGGCCTGCCGTAGAAAAATGCTTATTGAAATTCTCAATTACCGTGGCTTTATCGGTGGTGACAATGTTTCCTAGCCTCAGTGCAGTGGGCAGCTGGGAGGAGGTGCTCTTATTCTCCATGGACTTTACAGTGTCCCAGAACTTTTGGGAGTTTGTGCTACAGGATGCAAATCTCTTTTTGAAAAAGCTAACCTTTGCTTTCCTAACTGCCTGTGTATATTGGTTCCTAACTTCCCTGAAAAGTTGCATATCGCGGGGGCTATTCGATGCTAATGCAGTACGCCACAGGATGTCTTTATGCTGGTCAAGGGCAGTCAGGTCTGGAGTGAACCAAGGGCTATATCTGTTCCTGGTTCAAAATGTTTTGAATGGGGCATGCTTATTTAAGATGGTGAGGAAAGCACTTTTAAAGAATAACCAGGCATCCTCTACTGACGGGATGATATCCTTCCAGGATACCCGGGCCAGGTCGATTAGGAAGGCTGCTCGCTGAAGTGTTTTAGGGAGCCTTTGACCGTGATGAGGGGTGGCTGTTTGACTGCAGATCCATTAAGGACGCAGGCAATGAGGCAGTGATAGCTGAGATCCTGGTTGAAGACAGCAGAGGTGTAATTGGAGGGCAGGTTGGTTAGGATGATATCTTTGAGGGTGCAGTGTTTACGGATTTGGGGTTTTACCTGGTAGGTTCATTGATAATTTGTGTGAGATTGAGGGCATCTAGCTTAGATTGTAGGACGGCCGGGGTGTTAAGCATGTCCCAGTTTAGGTTACCTACCAGTACGAGCTCTGAAGATAGATGGGGGGCAATTCACATATGGTGTCCAAGGCACAGCCGGGGGCAGAAGGTGGTCTAAAGCAAGCGGCAACGGTGAGAGACTTGTTTCTCCGTGCTTCTACACCTGCATTGCTTGCTATTTGGGGTTTTAGGCTGGGTTTCTGTACAGCACTTTGAGATATCAGCTGATGTAAGAAGGGCTATATAAATACATTTGATTTGATTTGATTTATGGAAAGGTGGATTTTTAAAAGTAGAAGCTCAAATTGTTTGGGCACAGACCTGGATAGCATGACAGAACTCTGCAGTAGATTGCAACTCCGCCCCCTTTGGCAGTTCTATCTTGTCGGAAAATGTTATAGTTAGGGATGGAAATTTCAGGGGTTTTGGTGGCCTTCCTAAGCCAGGATTCAGACACGGCTAGGACATCCGGGTTGGCAGAGTGTGCTAAAGCAGTGAATAAAACAAACTTAGGGAGGAGGCTTCTAATGTTAACATGCATGAAACCAAGGCTTTTACGATTACAGAAGTCAACAAATAGAGCGCCTGGGGAATGGGAGTGGAGCTAGGCACTGCAGGGCCTGGATTAGCCTCTACATCACCAGAGGAACAGAGGAGGAGTAGGATAAGGCTACGGCTAAAGGCTATAAGAACTGGTCGTCTAGTACGTTCGGAACAGAGAGTAAAAGGAGCAGGTTTCTGGGAGCGGACGAATAGATTCAAGGCATAATGTACAGACAAGGGTATGGTAGGATGTGAATACAGTGGAGGTAAACCTAGGCATTGAGTGACGATGAGAGAAGTATTGTCTCTAGAGACACCATTTAAACCAGGTGAGGTCACTGCATGTGTCACTACAGTGAAATAAGACAATAATCACTAACCAAAACAGCAATGGACAAAGCATATTGACATTAGGGAGAGGCATGCGTAGCCGAGTGAGCATGTTGTTTAACCTCTTGAGAATATAGGGGGTGCTGTTTCGACTTAGTGAAAATTGGTCTCCAAATTAAACTGCCTCGTACTCAATTCTTGCTCGTACAATATGCATATTATTATTACTATTGGATAGAAAACAATCTCTAGTTTCTAAAACCGTTTGAATTATGTCTGTGGGTGAACCAGAACTCTTTCTGCAGCGAAATCCATGACAGGAACTGCGAAGGTCTGAAAATTAGGCTCTGTTCTCAGATCAGTTTAAAGCTCTGTATGTATCCTATGGGTCGACATGAACTGCACCCGCCTTCCCCTGGATGTCAGTAACCAATGAGAAGTGGAATGGAGTGTCTACGTAGTTCTCAGAGTTTATAAAAGGCCAAGGAACGAGGGGAGCTCTCTTTTCGACGTTCGTCATTGCGCAAAGCAGGACCTCAGGATGGCATTTTGAAACGCTCAGTTATCGACCTTAGATATATCCGTCTGTAATTTAATTCGATATAGGTGTTAGAAACATCATAACGAAGTTATTTTAAACCGAGTTATATCAGTTTATGCGAGTATATTGCTATTTTCGGAATTTCCTTAGTATTGCGTTTGGAGGATTTGGGCATGCTGTGGCCACATAGCTATTCTTAGCTGCTAATTCCGAAGTTGAAGACGACGTTTTACAACCAAGCAACGATTCTTTTGGACAAGGGACCACTTGCACAAGATTCTGATGGAAGCTCGTCCAAAAGTAAGAGCTATTTATGATGTTATTCCGTATTTATGTGGAAAAATGTAAACGGATTTGTCCGCCATTATTGCGGCACTAGTCTGGCTGTAACGCACACTGTATGTCTAGTAACGTTAATTTTAAAAATCTAACTCAGCGGTTGCATTAATAACTAATGCATCTTTCATTTGATGTCCAACCTGTATTTTTTAGTCAAGTTTACGATTATTTATTGATTAGATTAGGTGCCTTTCCAAGATGGCGCCGGCCAGAATGCATGACCTGTTGCCACTGATCACATTGTATAACCACGATTTGTGCTGCTAAATATGCACATTTTCGAACAAAACCTATATGGATTGTGTAATATGATGTTACAGGACTGTCATCTGAAGAATTCTGAGAAGGTTAGTGAAAAATTAATTTATTTTGGTGGTGAATACGTTATCGCTGTGTTTGGCTGGAATCAATGCTGTTGTCTGGTTTGCTATTGTGGTAAGCTAATATAACGATATATTGTGTTTTCGCTGTAAAACACTTAGAAAATCTGAAATATTGTCTTGATTCACAAGATCTGTGTCTTTCAATTGCTGTACGCTGTGTATTTTTAAGAAATGTTTTATGATGAGTAATTAGCTAATACACGATGGTCTCTGTAGTTATTCTAGTCATTTTAGTGAGAGTTGTGATGGGGGCTGCAATTGTAAACTATGATTTATACCTGAAATATGCACATTTTTCTAACAAAACATATGCTATACAATAAATATGTTATCAGACTGTCATCTGATGAAGTTTTTTCTTGGTTAGTGGCTATTTATATCTTTATTTGGTCGAATTGGTGATAGCTACTGATGGAGTGAAAATATGGTGGAGTAAGAAAAATTGTGTCTTTTGCTAACGTGGTTAGCTAATAGATTTACATATTGTGTCTTCCCTGTAAAACATTTTAAAAATCAGAAATGGTGGCTAGATTCACAAGAAGTGTATCTTTCATCTGGTGTCTTGGACTTGTGATTTAATGATATTTAGATGCTAGTATTTACTTGTGACGCTATGCTAGGCTATGCTAGTCAGCTTTTTTACTGGTGGGGGTGCTCCCGGATCCGGGTTTGGGAGGAACTAGAAGTTAATCAGCTTCTTGATATGCCACCCTTGTCAGGTGGATGGATTATCTTCGCAAAGGAGAAATGCTCACTAACAGGGATGTAAACCAATTTGTGCACAACATTTGAGAGAAATAAGCTTTTTGTCCATATGGAACATTTCTGGGATCTTTTATTTCAGCTCATGAAACATGGGATCAAAACTTTACCTGTTGGGTTTATATTTTTGTTCAGTACAATTTATTTAGAAAACGGATGACGTGCACAGGCAGACAGACAGGCAGGCAGACAGAGCAGCAACTCACCCCAGACATTGAGGTTATAGTTCTTCTCAGTCTTGCCAGCGATATTGGTTGCCTCACAGGTGTATCTGCCGGAGTCCTGCACCTGAGCACTGTCAATCTGCCAATCACATTCACAGAGAGTAAGATACAAGAGGTACGATAGGCCTGTCAACCTGCCAGTCAAAATCAATAATCAATGAGAGGCAGAGAGGTGTGTAGAGAGTAGGGTTAGATATAAATAGATAGAGAGAGATAGAGAGAGAGCGAGAGCGTGAGAAAGAGAGCGACAGAGAGAGCGAGAGAGCGTGAGAGAAAGAGAGGGAAGGATAGAAATCGGACCGTACCTTCAGCACACTCCCATCCTCCGACACGGTCAGTCCTGGCTTCCTGAAGAGCGGGCGGCCATCTTTGCGCCAGGACAGAGTGGGAGGAGGGATCGCGTCACTCTGGCAACGCAGCTCTTCCGAGCGACCCAGCATTACAGTGGCATTCACCTCCTCACCCATGATGTTGGGTGGCACTGTAACACAGAAATACACAGAAGCAGTGTCAGCGACAATAAATAGTTACACTTAAAAGTTTACATGTCAAAATAATTTCACATTGGGAATCCGGTGAACCCATTTTCACCCCTGGAGAAAATGGTCCCAAAAATATACCTCAATAAAGTTGAAGAAATTGACTTGTTGACTCTTACCCACACCTAAGACTGTAAGCACCAAACAATGCCATTCCACAGCTCTGACAATGTATAAGTCTGGTGCCAGTCCTATATGGTACCACTACATCCTGGGCTAGATCAGCTTAACAATGAGCTGCTGTCAGATAAAGTCAGATAACGAACTGAGCCAGGCTGAGTCACTTCAACAGGCTTTCACCATCTGTTAAAGCTTCAGAGGATCTGGTTAGAACAGTTCCTCTCTCTAGAGTTCCAAGACAGTTCTTGAACTTTGGTTGTCACTGTTTGTCAAGAGCTGACTATGTTTCCCACGATGTAGCTGGCACTGGGCTGTTATCGGACCCAGACACTGACCTCATGGAGAGAGAGACAAAGAGAGAAAGAGAGAGAAAGAGAGAGAAAGAGAGAGAAAGAGAGAAAGAGAGAAAAAGAAGGAGAGAGAGAGAGAGAGAAAGAGAGAGAGAACGAAGGAGAGAGAGAGAGAAAGGAGAGAGAGAGAAAGAGAAAGAGAGAAAGCGAGAAATAAAGAGAGTGAGAAAAAGAAAGAAAGAGAGAGAGAGAGAAAGAAAGAGAGAGAAAAAGAGAGAGAGAGAGAGAGAGAGCGTTGGAGAGAGAGTCGGAGAGAGAGTCGGAGAGAGAGAGACAGAGAGAGACAGAGAGAGAGAGAGAGACAGAGGGAGAGATAGAGAGAGGTCTCAGAATGAAAACAAAATAAATGTCTGTTCTCCTCCCTTAAAATGGCCCTGTCTCTGACCTCAACACGGAATCACTCTGTCTAATAATACCTCCATTCTGAGGGGCAATTTCTCTGTAATCCCACTTTGAAGCCAATCAAAAACCTCTGCTTCAGCCTAATCCTAAAATATGTCCTCAATATGATCGATTTCTCAACTACAACGTTTCAAATCTGGACTGACTAAAAGCCAATTTCCTCAAATGTGTATTTCTCTGGACAGACACAACACACGTGTCATGTGAAAGGTTTAGACAGGCTAGCTGGCAGGATTATTTGGCCAGACACAGGAAGTTGTTCTAGAGTGGTAGCAATTACCACAACAAATCTGTCTTCATTTCTCTAGATGCCATCCTTTGATCTTTTTAAAGAAACAGAAGACATATGGGCACAGGCACGCACAAATATCCAAACACACACACCTGGACATACTCAAACACACACACACACACCTGGACATACTCAAACACACACACACACACCTGGACATACTCAAACACACACACACACACACACACTCAAACTCAAACATACTCAAACTCAAACACACACACCTGGACATACTCAAACTCAAACA
>NC_052316.1:43319390-43351890 GCF_016432855.1 Salvelinus namaycush | reverse complement strand
CATCTGTCAGGTGGGCACTGACCCAACCTGATCCTCCATTCATCCATTCCTTTACACATCTGACCAACACAATGTGGTCATGCTGCTGTCGTAGTAGTTTATGTGGACGAGGTCAATCGTTCACTCACCGTACACCTGCAGCCTGTGAGAGAGCTCTGAGGTTCCGGCCACGTTGACTGCTATACATCGGTACAGCCCGGCGTCGGACAGCTGAGTACGGTCGATCTCCAGCAGCTGACCGCGCTTCAGGATGGTCACCCCGGCTGCGCTGGTTAGAGGTCGACCGTCCTTGTACCAGGTAATGGCTGATCGCATCGACACAGATAAGAAAAGACAGGTAAGACTGTGTCCAGATGCTCATAAAATGTATCCTATTTCTTCATTCTTTAAGTTAAGCTTATCTGGCTTCTCTCAGCGTGAAAGAAATATGATGGATACTGTATGGAATTTCCAGTCTAGTAATATTAAAGACCTATTCAGTTCTTCTCAGATACGAGATGAAAAGGAAGGATGAAAGTAAGTCCACTGTTTTCACAGTATTTAGACACAGCTAGCCTCTATCAGTTGTTCTCCATCCAGTTTTCTTTACAGCCATACAGTATTGAATAAAGTATAACATATTGCCATAAAGTACTGAATAAAGTATAAAATATTGCCATAATGTATTGAATCTAAAAGCTTTATTGGTTCTCAACAGGCTGCTCTTATTGATCCATAAACTAGACTACAGATCACCATGCCAACATAGCCAGTCTGCCAAGGGGGCATAGATGCAGGTGAAAAAAATTCTCTGTAGTAAAATGTCTTCCTTATAAGCTTGCAATTGCTTAAAACAGCTTGCTCGTGAAAATATTCCTGTGATATTAGATCTTTAGAGAAACACCTGCTGTTTTGAAAATAAAAAAACCTGAATATGCACATTGGTATGTGGTTTTATATTGTTGTAAGTAATATAACTTAGTAGAAGTCAAGGGTTAGGGCTGGAGAGATCTTACCAGGAACTGGACTCCCTGTGGCCTTGCACTCCAGCTGGATGGGGTAGCCTGCTATGATGGTCTCATTGAAGGTCTCTCCAGAAGAAGGGACGCTTGGAGGCTCTGTAGAATGGCACAATATGGTTTAGTAGCAGACACAGCAGACACAGAGAGAGTGTGGGAGAGGGAGACAGAAGAGTGAAAGAGAGAGGGAGAGAGTGAACAAGAAAGAGATGAGTGGGAGAGACACTGAGCAAGAGGAATAGGAAGAGGTGAAGAAGGATGGAAAAGGAGAGGTAGACAGACAGGAAGAGAAACCTAGTGAGAGTTTGGGGAGTTTTGGGTCTGCTGTTACCATGGACACTGAGGCGGATGTGTTGCTGGGTCTCTCCTGCTGCGTTCGTTGCCACACATGTATATCTCCCAGCATCCTCTATTCTGGCCTCCGTGATATGCAGTGTCCTACCGGCCGACTCCAACTATGGAAACACGGAAACATACACATGAACTACATCTGACCAACTGGAAGAATAACAATAACGTCTAGAGTATTACTGTAACTGGGACTTAGAATAACAATAACGTCTAGAGTAGTACTGTAACTGGGACTTAGAATAACAATAACGGCTAGAGTAGTACTGTAACTGGGACTTAGAATAACAATAACGGCTAGAGTATTACTGTAACTGGGACTTAGAATAACAATAACGTCTAGAGTAGTACTGTAACTGGGACTTAGAATAACAATAACGTCTAGAGTATTACTGTAACTGGGACTTAGAATAACAATAACGGCTAGAGTAGTACTGTAACTGGGACTTAGAATAACAATAACGGCTAGAGTATTACTGTAACTGGGACTTAGAATAACAATAACGTCTAGAGTAGTACTGTAACTGGGACTTAGAATAACAATAACGTCTAGAGTATTACTGTAACTGGGACTTAGAATAACAATAACGGCTAGAGTATTACTGTAACTGGGACTTAGAATAACAATAACGGCTAGAGTATTACTGTAACTGGGACTTAGAATAACAATAACGTCTAGAGTATTACTGTAACTGGGACTTAGAATAACAATAACGTCTAGAGTATTACTGTAACTGGGACTTAGAATAACAATAACGTCTAGAGTATTACTGTAACTGGGACTTAGAATAACAATAACGGCTAGAGTATTACTGTAACTGGGACTTAGAATAACAATAACGTCTAGAGTATTACTGTAACTGGGACTTAGAATAACAATAACGTCTAGAGTATTACTGTAACTGGGACTTAGAATAACAATAACGTCTAGAGTATTACTGTAACTGGGACTTAGAATAACAATAACGGCTAGAGTATTACTGTAACTGGGACTTAGAATAACAATAACGTCTAGAGTATTACTGTAACTGGGACTTAGAATAACAATAACGTCTAGAGTATTACTGTAACTGGGACTTAGAATAACAATAACGTCTAGAGTATTACTGTAACTGGGACTTAGAATAACAATAACGTCTAGAGTATTACTGTAACTGGGACTTAGAATAACAATAACGTCTAGAGTATTACTGTAACTGGGACTTAGAATAACAATAACGGCTAGAGTATTACTGTAACTGGGACTTAGAATAACAATAACGTCTAGAGTATTACTGTAACTGGGACTTAGAATAACAATAACGGCTAGAGTATTACTGTAACTGGGACTTAGAATAACAATAACGTCTAGAGTAGTACTGTAACTGGGACTTAGAATAACAATAACGTCTAGAGTATTACTGTAACTGGGACTTAGAATAACAATAACGTCTAGAGTAGTACTGTAACTGGGACTTAGAATAACAATAACGTCTAGAGTATTACTGTAACTGGGACTTAGAATAACAATAACGGCTAGAGTATTACTGTAACTGGGACTTAGAATAACAATAACGTCTAGAGTATTACTGTAACTGGGACTTAGAATAACAATAACGTCTAGAGTATTACTGTAACTGGGACTTAGAATAACAATAACGTCTAGAGTATTACTGTAACTGGGACTTAGAATAACAATAACGGCTAGAGTATTACTGTAACTGGGACTTAGAATAACAATAACGTCTAGAGTATTACTGTAACTGGGACTTAGAATAACAATAACGTCTAGAGTATTACTGTAACTGGGACTTAGAATTATAATAAACCTGAACAAAGAGGGGAGCTAGAACTATAGTATCAGAGATGGCCAAATGGGGAGGTAGAATTATAGAGTCATGTCCTGTACCTTCAGGTACTCCTGGGCGGTGTCCACAGGGCGGCCATCTTTGAGCCAGGTGATGCTGGGGAGAGGGGTGCCACTGGGAACACACTGGAGGCTGATGGGCTTGTGGAGGACCACGGACCTCTCAGAGGGACCGGTGGAGCGGATCGATGGAGGGACTGGAGTGAAAGAGAGGGAGATGAAAAGAGAGAGGGGATAGGTCGAAGATACGAGAGAGAGGAAAGGGGAGAAAAGAGTGGAAGAAAGAAAACATAGTAGATTACAGACAAATGGAGAGGATATTGGGGAGGCAAAGAGAAAAACAGATTCCACATAGGAAAATACCAGAGTTATAGGAAAATACCAGAATTATAGTAAAATACATACCAGAATTCAATATTATCAAAGAGCATGAATTTGCATGAAAAAACTATAACATTTTCAGCCCAGGTCTTCCATTTAGAGCAAAAGATAAACATCACACCATGAAATGAACGACATAGCAACATACAGCAATCTACACACAATACCCCATCATGACAAAGCGAAAACATGTTTTTAGAAATGTTTGCATATTTATTAAAAATAAAAAACAGAAATAACTTATTTATATAAGTATTCAGAACCTTTGCTATGAGACTTGAAAGTGAGCTCAGGTGCATCCTGTTTCCATTGATCATCCTTGAGATGTTTCTACAACTTGATTGGAGTCCACCTGTGGTAAATTCAATTGATTGGACATGATTTGGAAAGGCACACACCTGTCTATATAAGGTCCCACAGTTGACAGCGCATGTCAGAGCAAAAACCAAGCCATGAGGTCGAAGGAATTGTCCGTAGAGCTCCAGGACTTTTGTGTCAAGCCACAGATCTGGGGAAGGGTACCAAAAAAATGCCTGCAGCATTGAAGGTCCCCAAGAACACAGTGGCCACCATCACTCTTAAATGGAAGAAGTTTGGAAGACTCTTCCTAGTGCTGGACGCTCAGCCAAATTGAGCAATCATGGTAGAAGGGTCTTGGTCAGGAAGGTGATCAAGAACCCGTTGGTCTCTCTGACAGAACTCTGGAGTTCCTCTGTGGAGATGGGAGAACCTTCCAGAAGGACAACCATCTCTGCAGCACTCCACCAATCAGGCCTTTATGGTAGAGTGACCAGACAGAAGCCACCCCTCAGTAAAAGGCACATGACAGCCCGCTATGAGTTTGCCAAAAGGCACCTAAGGACTCTCAGACCATGAGAAACAAGATTCTCTGGCCTGATGAAACCAAGACTGAACTCTTTGGCCTGAATGCCAAGCGTCACGTCTGTAGGAAACCTGACTGGGAGATTAGTCAGGATCAAGGCAAAGATGAACAGAGCAAAGTACAGAGAGATCCTTGATGAAAACCTGCTCCAGAGCGCTCAGGACCTCAGACATGGACAAATGTTCACCTTCCAACAGGACAACACCACTAAGCACACAGCCAAGACGAAGTCCAGAAAGCACAAAAAATTGTCAGAGACTCCAGTCACCCAGTCATAGACTGTTCTCTCTGCAACCGCACGGCAAGTGGTACCGGAGCGCCAAGTCTTGGACCAAAAGGCTCCTAAACGGCTTCTACTCCCAAGCCATAAGACTGCTGAACAATTAATCAAATGGCCACCGGACTATTTACATTGGTAAATATTTTCTTAACTCTTCTTGAACTGCACTGTTGGTTAAGGGCTTGTAAGTAAGCATTTCACAGTAAGGTCTACACTTGTATTCGGCGCATGTGACAAATAAGGTTTGATTTGATTAAATTTGAAAAAACACAGTGGCCCAGCTAGAGCCCAGACTTGAACCCGATCAAACATCTCTGGAGAGACCTGAAAATAGCTGTGCAGCGACGCTCCCCATCCAACCTGACAAAGCTTGAGAGGATCTGCAGAGAAGAATGGGAGAAACTCTCCAAATACAGGTGTGCCAAGCTTGTCATACCCAGGAAAACTCGAAGCTGTAATCGGTGCCAAAGGTGCTTCAACAAAGTACTGAGTAAAGGGTCTGAATACTTATGTAAATGTGACATTTCAGTTTTTTCTTTGTCATTATGGGGTATTGTGTGTAGATTGATGTAGGGGAAAAAATATATTTAATACATTTTAGAATAAGGCTGTAACGTAACAAAATGTGGAAAAAGTCAAGGGGTCTGAATATTTTCCGAATGCACTGTATACTAATGGTAAATCACAGAAAGTATGAGTTTCTAGAACCACAGCAGTATGTATACCATGGACGGCCACATTGAAGTCCCTCTTATGGTCTCCGGCCTCGTTGCTTGCCACACACTGGAAGCGTGCCGTGTCTGAGACCTGGGGCCGAGAGATGACCAGCCGACGGCCATTAGCCGTGACCCTCACCCCCTCACCCTGCCTGACCGGCTGACCGTCCTTAAACCACCTATAGAACAGAGAGAGAGACAGAGCCCATTAAAGTGTGTGTCTGTCTATGTGTGTGTTTGTGTGTGTGCGTGCGTGCGTGCGTGCATGCGTGTGTGTCTGTGTCTTCATGCATGTCTAAGTGTGTGTGTATGGGTCTTACGTGAAGATGGGTGAAGGTGTTCCCGTGGCACGACACTCTAGCTCCAGGAGGTTGTTGATGATGACCGTGGTGTCTGTGACCTCGTCCCCTCCCTCCACCACAGGGGGAACTGTGATTGGACAGACAGAGGGTTCTAAACACACCCATAACATACAGAAGAAGTCCGAGAAAGATTGACCTGTTGCTAACACCAACTCAAAAAACTACTTTTTTCATGAAGGATTTCGAGCAAGTAAAGCTCTGTAATTTAATGCTTGTGCAAACGCTTGACGAAGAGAAACATAGAGAAATTGATTTAGAACTTGATATTAATTACGTCTAGACTATACTGTTCGACAGGAGAGAGACTCTCTCTGTTCCTCCCTCTTAGTCTATCTGCACGTTGTAGATCACCTCAACGTTTTACAGTTGATCCACTCTATCTTTTTCATGTCACCTCATCCACTACATGTACATAAACTCAGCAAAAAAAGAAACGTCACTTTTTCAGGACCCTGTCTTTCAAAGATAATTTGTAAAAATCCAAATTACTACACAGATCTTCATTGTAAAGGGTTTAAACACTGTTTCCCATGCTTGTTCAATGGACCATAAACAATTAATGAACATGCACCAGCTTACAGACGGTAGGTAACAGTTATGAAAACTTAGGACACTAAAGAGGCCTTACTACTGACTCTGAAAAACACCAAAAGACAGATGACCAGGGTCCCTGCTCATCTGCGTGAACGTGCCTTAGGCATGCTGCAAGGAGGCATGTGGACTACAGATGTGGCCAGGGCAATAAATTGCTATGTCCGTACTGTGAGACGCCTAAGACAGCGCTACAGCGATACAGGACGGACACCTGATCGTCCTTGCAGTGGCAGACCACGTGTAACAACACCTGCACAGGATCAGTACAACCAAACATCACACCTGCGGGACAGGTACAGGATGGCAACAACAACTGCCAGAGTTACACCAGGAATGCACAATCCCTCTATCAATGCTCAGACTGTCCACAATAGGCTGAGAGAGGCTGGAGTGAGATTTGTGGGCAGAACTGAAAAAGCTTGTGCGAGCAAGGAGGCCTACAAACCTGACTCAGTTACACCAGCTCTGTCAGGAGGAATGGGCCAAAATTCACCCAACTTATTGTGGGAAGCTTGTGGAAGGCTACCCAACATGTTTGACTCAAGTTAAACAATTTAAAAGCAATGCTACCAAATACTAATTGAGTGTATGTAAACTTCTGACCCACTGGGAATGTGATGAAAGAAATAAAAGATGAAATAAATCATTCTCTACTATTATTCTGACATTTCACATTCTTAAAATAAAGTGGTGATCCTAACTGACCTAAGACAGGGAATTTTTACTTGGATTAAATGTCAGGAATTGTGAAAAAACTGAGTTTAAATGTATTTGGCTAAGGTGTATGCAAACTTCCGACTTCAACTGTACCTAGGACACTGACATCATAGTTGATCTCCTTCTCCCCGGCAACGCTGGTTGCCACGCAGACATAGCGGCCGGCGTCGGACACAGAAGCAGAGAGGATCTCGATTTTCCGGCCTTGCTCCAGAATGTTGATGCTCTCCCCATTCCGGACAGGTACGCCGTCCTTCAACCATGTCAGGGTGGGTGGAGGGTGCCCCCCTGCCTCACACTCCAGGGTAAGGGGCTTAGTGAGTACCACCTTTCTCTCTGTAACGGTGTCCTGCCCCCCCTCGATGGAAGGAGGAACTGAGGGAGAGAGGTTAGGATTAGGTAAACGGTAAACGGTAAACATCCAACTCTTTGAGGTAGAGATAGAGTAGTTATGGTAAAGTGAGCTAGAGTACTTACGGTAAAGTGAGGTAGAGTTAGGGTACTTACAGTAAAGTGAGGTAGAGTTAGAGTACTTATGGTAAAGTGAGGTAGAGTTAGAGTACTTACGGTAAAGTGAGGTAGAGTTAGAGTACTTACGGTAAAGTGAGCTAGAGTACTTACGGTAAAGTGAGGTAGAGTTAGGGTTCTTACGGTAAAGTGAGGAAGAGTTAGGGTTCTTACGGTAAAGTGAGGAAGAGTTAGGGTTCTTACGGTAAAGTGAGGAAGAGTTAGGGTTCTTACGGTAAAGTGAGACAGAGTTAGGGTACTTACGGTAAAGTGAGGTTGAGTTAGGGTTCTTACAGTAAAGTGAGGAAGAGTTAGGGTTCTTACGGTAAAGTGAGGTAGAGTTAGAGTACTTATGGTAAAGTGAGCTAGAGTACTTACGTTAAAGTGAGGAAGAGTTAGGGTTCTTACGGTAAAGTGAGGAAGAGTTAGGGTTCTTACGGTAAAGTGAGGAAGAGTTAGGGTACTTACGGTAAAGTGAGGAAGAGTTAGGGTTCTTACGGTAAAGTGAGGAAGAGTTAGGGTTCTTACGGTAAAGTGAGGAAGAGTTAGGGTTCTTACGGTAAAGTGAGGAAGAGTTAGGGTACTTACGGTAAAGTGAGGAAGAGTTAGGGTTCTTACGGTAAAGTGAGGAAGAGTTAGGGTTCTTACGGTGAAGTGAGGAAGAGTTAGGGTTCTTACGGTAAAGTGAGGAAGAGTTAAGGTACTTTTGGTAAAGTGAGGTAGAGTTAGGGTACTTACGGTAAAGTGAGATAGAGTTGGTGTACTTGCGGTGAAGTGAGGTTAAGTTAGGGAACTTACGTTGAGGTAGAGTTAGGGTACTTACGGTAAAGTGAGGAAGAGTTAGGGTTCTTAAGGTAAAGTGAGGAAGCGTTAGGGTTCTTATGGTAAAGTGAGGTAGAGTTAGGGTTCTTACGGTAAAGTGAGGAAGAGTTAGGGTTCTTACGCTAAAGTGAGGAAGAGTTAGGGTTCTTACCTTAAAGTGAGGAAGAGTTAGGGTTCTTATGGTAAAGTGAGGAAGAGTTAGGGTTCTTACGGTAAAGTGAGGAAGAGTTAAGGTACTTTTGGTAAAGTGAGGTAGAGTTAGGGTACTTACGGTAAAGTGAGGAAGAGTTAGGGTACTTACGGTAAAGTGAGGAAGAGTTAGGGTTCTTATGGTAAAGTGAGGAAGAGTTAGGGTTCTTACGGTAAAGTGAGGAAGAGTTAGGGTTCTTACGGTAAAGTGAGGAAGAGTTAAGGTACTTTTGGTAAAGTGAGGTAGAGTTAGGGTACTTACGGTAAAGTGAGGTAGAGTTAGGGTACTTACGGTAAAGTGAGGTAGAGTTAGGGTTCTTACGGTGAAGTGAGGTTAAGTTGGGGAACTTACCGTAAAGTGAGGTAGAGTTAGGGAATGTACAGTAAAGTGAGGCAGAGTGAGGTCTTAAGGTAAACGTCGAGCTCTTTGAGGTAGAGTTAGAGTACTTACGGTAAAGTGAGGAAGAGTTAGGGTACTTACGGTAAACGTCCAGCTCAAAGTTCTTCTCTGCAGTGCCCGCCACACTGGTGACCCTGCAGCTGAACTGACCAGTGTCAGACGCCTGGGCGCGTGGGATCCGCAGGAAGTGACCTCGGTCCACGTACTGCGCCTGGTGGCTGGACAGGATGGCATCTCCGTTACGGTACCAGGTGATGGCGGGGAGCGGAACGCCGCGCGCCTCACACTCCAGCGTTACTACGGTATCCAGGAGGGCGGTGACCTCTGAGGTCACGTTACCACCCTTTATAGTGGGAGGGACTAAGGTGAGGGTGAGAGGGGATGAGAGATATGTAAATCAGAATACACACCCCATGCAAACACTCTTTAAACATTAAACATTAACAGCACACTGAGACACACATACGCATTTACGCACAGGCTTTGATCCACACCCACCGTAGACACTGAGATTGAAGTCTTTGGTCTGTTTGCCCGCCGCGTTGGTGACACTACACTGGTAGCGTGCCTGGTCTCCGAGACGAGCACTCTTTATTTTCAATGTCTGGCCCTTGTTGCTGACCTCTATGTTGGGGTCACCTAGGAACACCAGTCTGGGAGAGAGAGGGGAGACACACTCCATGGGATTAGAATCACATCCAGTTGAATTGTTCATATTAGTCTATACACAACTGGTGGAAGAGGGAACTCACTTCCTGTCTTTGTACCACTGGATTGTGGGAAAGGGAGTTCCTTTGACCTTACAGTCCAGACTGATCTCCTGGTTGAGCACTGCCGACACATCCCTGGGGGAGCCGGTCCCTACGATGGTGGGGGGGACTAAAGGCAGGGAACAAGGGTAAGAGTGGAGATATGAATGAGATCAAGGAGTCAAAGGAGACTAAATAATTTTTCTTTGTGAAAATGATTATATCATTGTACAATACAGTGAAAAGTCCAGCTTTAATATGAGTAAGCCAACAGAATCCTGCCTTTTCTCCAACCAACCAATCAGCCTCCCCACCGCCCGTCAGTGCTGCCTCCACTCACCCAGCCCGTCAGTCCTGCCTCCACTCACCCAGCCAGTCAGTGCTGCCTCCATTCACCCAGCCTGTCAGTGCTGCCTCCACTCACCCAGCCCGTCAGTCCTGCCTCCACTCACCCAGCCAGTCAGTGCTGCCTCCATTCACCCAGCCAGTCAGTGCTGCCTCCACTCACCCAGCCAGTCAGTGCTGCCTCCACTCACCCAGCCAGTCAGTGCTGCCTCCATTCACCCAGCCAGTCAGTGCTGCCTCCATTCACCCAGCCAGTTAGTGCTGCCTCCATTCACCCAGCCCGTCAGTGCTGCCTCCATTCACCCAGCCCGTCAGTGCTGCCTCCATTCACCCAGCCCGTCAGTGCTGCCTCCATTCACCCAGCCAGTCAGTGCTGCCTCCATTCACGCAGCCAGTCAGTGCTGCCTCCACTCACCCAGCACTTCCAGGAGGAAGTCCTTCTCTGTACTTCCTGCGATGTTGATGGCCTTGCAGCTATAACTTCCTGCGTCTGCCATGTCGGCCTTCAATAGCCTCAGGGTCTTCCCCCGCTGCAAGATCTGAACACTGCTACTGGGAACCACCTACACACACATGCACACGCACAAATTGAGAAATCGTTAAGAGATTCACATATTGAATAAATATATATATATATATATATATATATATATATATATATGTATGTATGTACTCCTATCAGTGGAGGCTGGTCAGGGGAGGACGGTTCATAAGCTAATGGAATGGTATCAAACACATGGAAACCATGTGTTTGATGTGTTTCGATACCATTCCATTAATTCCTTTCCAGCCGTTACTATGTACCCATCCTCCTCAATATAGGTTCCACCAGCCGCCTGTGACTCACATACTGTATGTACTCATTTAAAATTCATTGTTAATTGAACTGCTTTTGAACTGACAGCAGACAGACAACAGAACTATACTTTAGGTTTTACTTTATTACTGAATTAACATGTAAATGATGATTTTCCCACCTGCAGGACATGCGCTCTGTTGGAGAAGAAAGAACACGGTGGCAGCCAAATAACAACACTTAGCCTGCAGGAATATATTCCATTACAGTGTACAGTTTAGGCTTATGCTCCCATATGAATATATCATCATTATTATTGTGTTATCTATGAGCCTGCTGCTTCTAAAACATCATTAGATACTGTATTTCCTCGTTGCTGTTTTTATTCCACACACAGACACACAGACGCACACACGGCCCGACACACAAACCATTCATGATGCTACATGTGACGCTACTCTGGACCTCGTACAGGCCCAGTACTCTGGACCTCGTAAGGTAAGATTTGAATACCCCTGCTCTAAGTAATGGATGTATTTAATGATTAAAGGTCTGTTATCATATTCACAATATTTAGTAGTGCAAAACAATCCAAGACTAAAAGGCAGATTTATTAGTAGTCAATAATCTATTCAAGAGACACTCTATTATGTATCAAATGAATGTGGATGACTTATGTTTTATCCTAACACCCATCTCACAGCAGCTGTGGAATATGAGTTCACCTACAGGAACGCCATCCTTGTACCAGGTGATGACGGGAACGGGACTTCCTATGACATCACACACCAGGTTGGTGGGCTGGTTCAGAACCACCGACACGTTGCCCGGCGCCCCGTTGTCACGGAGATCTGGGGGCACTGCATGGAGGGCATAGAACAAAGGTCAGGTCTGCTATGCTATACTTCAACAGTGCTACTAGTAGCGTAGTGGAGGGTAAAGATCGTTACTTTACTCACCGCAGACAGCGACCAGCGGTTACCCTATTGTTTTTACCTGAATACTAACACGACATACTATTTCCATATTATTTTAGCAGTAATACCACATGACAAAGTATTACCATAGCATTTTAGCAGTACGACCACATGACAAAGTAGTAATATAGTTATTTAAAAGTACTACCACATGACATAGTATGAATATAGTACTTTAAAAGTACTACCACATGACATCGTATTAATGTAGTACTTTAAAAGTAATACCACATGGCATAGTATTAATATAGTACTTTAGCAGTAATACCACATTACATAGTATTAATATAGTACTTTAGCAGTAATATCACATGGCATAGTATTACTATACTATTTTAGCAGTACTACCACATTACATAGTATTAATATAGTACTTTAGCAATAATACCAAATGACATAGTATTAATATAGTACGTTAGCAGTAATAGCACATTATATAGTATTAAGACACTGTGAGACACTGTAAGACACTGTGTTACCATATGACAAAGTGCTACCATAAACTACCATATAATTCAGTTCTACTATTATTATGATTCAGTTCTACTATTGATTCAGTACCACTACTACTACAGTAGTATTGTAGTATTCTACGCTAGGCTAGCTCACCGTTGACTTTGAGCTGGTACTTCTTCTGGGTGGTGCCAGCCTCGTTGGCGGCAGTGCAGACATACTCTCCGTTGTCCAGCTGAGACACCGATGCCAGGATGAGAAGGGTTCCATCCTCCATGATGGTCAGACCGGGCTCGTTCCCTGTCAGCTCCTGACCATTACGCAACCACTTTATCACGGGGGTAGGAGTGCCTGAGGGGGAAAAAAGGGAGAGAAAGAAAAGTGGTAAGATAAGTGAGCAAACATGGGCAAATTATATTTAGATAGTTTTTTTGTATATCCTGTAGACAACATCAATCAATAAAATGCATTTATAGCACCCTTTTTACATCAGCTGATGTCAAAAAGTGCTTATACAGAAACCCAGCCTAAAACACCAAACAGCAAGCAATGCAGTTGTAGAAGAACAACATCAAGTCTATTGTATAAGGACGACTGAAGGGGAACCTTACTGGTTGACAGATGACACATTTTGTTTAATGGATGCTATTGTGATTAGATGACTGTATAAAGCAGAGTTGGTTATCACCTTTGGCTGGGCAGGGGAAGGCGATGCGCTGGTTGGCTACTCTCTCCTGGTGGGGGCTGTTGAAGGGGGGCTCCAGGACATCAACCACGGGGGGAACTGAGGAGGGAGGTGACGGGGAAGGGGACACACCACATTAATGATAAGAACAACTGTGCATGGGCATATCCTTAACCTTTCAGTTTAGGTTTAGGATAAACAATATCTTAATCCTAAACCTAACTATGTTTGAAAAGAGTTTGGACGCAGCATTGCCAATCCATGTTGGGTTAAATACGGAAGACACATTTCGGTTGAATGCATTCAATTGTGCCTCTGACTAGGTGTCACCTTTCCCTTTAACTGTTATTCTAAAGAATCTCCGGTGTGGCTTATAGGGGACTCAGTGACTCACCTTGCACCTGCAGCTGTACGTTGGCCTGGTCTCTTCCAGCGATGCTGGTGGCCAGGCAGGTGTAAGTCCCTTGATCACCCAGCCCCACCTGGCCTAAGGTCAGAGAGCCATCGGGGGAGGTCCTGTACTGTGTCCCGTCCACCACCAGGGCGGCGCCATCCTTCAGCCAGGCCAAGAAGGGCTGTGGAAACCCCCGTGCAACGCAGGGAAGATCCACAGGATGCCCCACCTGCACCTTCAACACCCTCGGGCCAGCTTGGATACTGGGGGGCACTGGAGAGGAGAGGAGAGGAGAGGAGAGGAGAGGAGAGGAGAGGAGAGGAGAGGAGAGGAGAGGAGAGGAGAGGAGAGGAGAGGAGAGGAGAGGAGAGGAGAGGAGACAGGCAATCAGAGGAAACAGTCAGTCAGTGGAGAGAGAGAGAGAGTGAGACAGACAGGAGAGAAGACAGGCAGTCAGTGGAGAGAGACAGACGGGAGAGAAGACAGGCAGTCAGTGGAGAGAGTGATAGGAGAGAAGACAGGCAGTCAGTGGAGAGAGACAGACGGGAGAGAAGACAGGCAGTCAGTGGAGAGAGACAGACGGGAGAGAAGACAGGCAGTCAGGGAGAGAGACAGACGGGAGAGAAGACAGGCAGTCAGTGGCGAAAGACAGAAAGGAGGGAAAACAGGCAGTCAGTGGTGAAAGACTAACAGGAGGGAAAACAGGCAGTCAGTGGAGAACAAGGATTATATAGTAAATTAGGTATTCCACACACTGAGCTATTTTCTTAACAAGCCATCGTCCAGATTATCAGTCACATTCTGCTTTCCTCCACTGCTTTGCTGTGTCAGATATATCTGAGCAGTCTAACAGTGCTATTCCCCAGTCTGTGGCTGTGAGTGTTTTTCTATGTTTGGACAAAAAAGCGCAGTACGCCTCAGAACCCTCTCCGCCCCTACAGGTGATTATAATGTGCTATTCAGATGCCATTCAGATTGCTGCTGCAGGTTAATTGTAGTGTTCAGACGGCTTTAGTCATTTCCACAAACACTTCAAACAGTCCTGAGTGCCTGACTCAGTGTACTCATCTAGCCAACGCTGTCATTTCCCTTAATTTCCCTCTCCTCTCTTCTCTTCTCCCTCTATTTCTATCTGTCTGTCTACCCGTCTGTCTGTGTAGACTGAGTTTAAACACCCTTGCTGGTCTTGCCCAGGCCCAGTGAGCAATGTTAATGTGTCTGGGGCTGAGTGAGTAATGTTCAGTGCAGTGTTATCACACATCAGATATTTAACATCTAATGAGTGTGTCTGTGCTGCAACTGAGGAATTGAGGCTGTTCTGAGGCAAAAGGGCGGGACGCAACTCAATATTAGGAAGGTGTTCTTAATGTTTTGTACACTTAGTGTATATATCAATGCACTGGCAAGGGCACTAGAACAGTCTGCAGCACCCGGCCTCACACTACTGAACTCAGAAATCAAATGTCTACTGTTTGATGATGATCTGGTGCTTCTGTTCCCAAACAAGGCAGAACCACAGCAGCACCTAGATCTTCTGCCCGTATTCTGCAAGACTTGGGCCCTGACAGTGAATCTCGGTAAGACAAAAATAATGGTGTTCCAAAAATGGTTTAGTTGCCAGGACCACAAATACAAATTCCATCTAGACACTGTTGCCCTAGAGCACACCAAAAAACGATACCACAAAGCTGTAAACGATCTGAGAGACAAGGCAAGAAGGGCCTTCTACGCCATCAAAAGGAACATAAAACTTGACATCCCAATTAGGATCTGGCAAAAAAATACTTCAATCAGCTATAGAACGCATTGCCCTTTATGGTTGTGAGGTCTGGGGTCCACTCACCAACCAAGAATTCACAAAAAGGGACAAACACCCAATTGAGACTCTGTATGCAGAATTCTGCAAAAATATACTGTGTGCAACGCAAAACCCCAAACAAAGCATTCAGAGAAGAATTAGGACTATACCCACTAGTTATCAACATCCAGAAAACAACTGTTCAATTCTACAACCACTTAAAAGGAAGTGATGCCCACACGTTCAACCACAAAACAGTAAATATTGAGTGCAATATTTACTGTTAAATTCAAGTCGTTTTTTGTTGATGTTGTTTTGTGTCTTCTCACTTTTGTTTATTGTTAATTTCACTTTATTTGGCCAAGTAAGCATGTTTCCCATGCTAATAAAGCCCCTTTGAATTGAGAGAGAGAGAGAGAGAGAGAGAGAGAGCGCGAGAGAGAGAGGGATTTTCATGCCACGTCCGGCAGGACAGTTTATTGTTCTGACCGATTTTCTTTTATGAAAGGTTCCTGTTAAGCTGGGTCTAGTTAAGATGGGTCTAGTTAAGCTGGGTCTAGGTTTGTGTTCAGTTGAAGTTTTAGTAGAACTTCCTCCCCTATCCCGAATATTGTTACGTGGAAAGGGGTATTCTGCCAGGAGCTATACGATGTACATGTACACATTCATTCCATGTGCTATCGTTGTAGTGTTGACCCTTACCGAGGACACTGAGGAGAATGTTCTGGGTGAAGTTGCCTGCGATGTTAGAGGCCACACACACGTACAGACCACTGTCTGACACCCGGCTCTCCAGGATCTTCATGGAACCAGAGGGCAGCTGGGTGTGTCTGGGAGAGGAATCACGCAAACACAAATGTAAATACACATCAAGTAAATTGAAAACGCACACAGGGATACATACAGTGCATTCAGAAAGTATTCAGATTGCTTGACTTTTTCCACATTTTGTTACGTTACAGCCTTATTCTAAAATGGATGAAATAAAAATAGTTCCTCATCAATCTACACACAATACCCCATAATGACAAAGCAAAACCACGTTTAGACATTTTTGCAAATGTATATAAAAAAAATGGAATATCATATTTACATAAGTATTCAGACCCTTTACTCAGTACTTTGTTGAAGCACCTTCGGCAGCGATTACAGCATCAAGTCTTTTTGGGTATGCCACTACAAGCTTGGCACACCTGTATTTGGGGAGTTTCTCCCATTCTTCTCTGCAGATCCTCTCAACCTCTGTCAGGTTGGATGGGGAACATCGCTGCACAGCTATATTCAGGTCTCTCCAGAGATGTTCGATCGGGTTCAAGTCCGGGCTCTGGCTGGGCCACTCAAGGACATTCAGAGATTTGTCCCGAAGCCACTCCTGCATTGTCTTGGCTGTGTGCTTAGGGTTGTTGTCCTGTTGGAAGGTGAACCTTCACCCCTGTCTGAGGTCCTGAGCGCTCTGGAGAAGGTTTTCATCAAGGATCTCTCTGTACTTTTCTCCATCCATCTTTCCCTCGATCTTGATTAGTCTCCCAGTTCCTGCCGCTGAAAAACATCCCCACAGCATGATGCTGCCACCACCATGCTTCACTGTAGGGATGGTGCCAGGTTTCCTCCAGATGTGACGCTTGGCATTCAGGCCAAAGAGTTCAATCTTGGTTTCATCAAACGAGAGAATCTTGTTTCTCATGGTCTGAGTCTTTTAGGTGCCTTTTGGCAAACTCCAAGTGGGCTGTCATGTGCCTTTTACTGAGGAGTGGCCACTCTACCATAAAGGCTTGATTGGTGGAGTGCTGCACAGATGGTTGTCCTTCTGGAAGGTTCTCCCATCTCCACAGAGGAACTCTGGAGCTCAGTTGGAGTGACCATCAGGTTCTTGGTCACCTCCCTGACCAAGGCTCTTACCCCCCAATTGCTCAGTTTGGCCGAGGGGCCATTTTCCATTTAACCCTTGTGCTTTGCTGAAAAACAATTAAGCCCATTGTGATATGGGTCAGATTGACCCGCACAGTTTTTAAACACCCTCTAGGCAGTCAAAGGACCAAGTAAAAACAGCCCATACTTTATTTTGTCTTGTCGGACCTTTCAGAAAGAAGAAATATAATAACTATTTGTTAAACATATTTCCTCTCTCACAAACAAGCATTTTCTGTTTGGAGCTCATTATGAGTGTCTCTGTCAGAGATCTGCTGCTCTCACACTGAGATGGAGAAGATTGGGAAAGCTCCTTTTCACCCAAACATAATTATAAAAGTGCAATCAGAACCAGTCAAAATTAAATAAATCAAAGACACTTGTTTATTTTGGACCTATCTATACACATGAATGCCTCCGGGTCAAAATGACCCACAACATCATGTTTGTATACAGAATCTACACAGACATTCCACAACACATCAGTGTGTCCACATTTTGAAGTTAGGTTCATGACCCTAAATGAGGAAAAGTCATTTAATTTCATGGAGAAAAAGTGGAAAATGGGTGGAAATGGGTGAAAGTGGGTCAAATTGACCCGCAATATAATAGGAAGGTTAAGAATGATGGAGGCTACTGTGTTCTTGGAGACCTTCAATGCTGCAGAAATGTTTTGGTACCCTTCCCCAGATCTGTTCCTCAACACAATCCTGTCTCGGAGCTCTATGGACAACACCTTCGACCTCATGGCTTGATTTTTGCTCTGACATGCACTGTCAACTGTGGGACCTTATATAGACAGGTGTGTGCCTTTACAAATCATGTCCAATAAATTGAATTTGCCACAGGTGGACTCCAATCAAGTTGTAGAAACATCTCAATGATGATCAATGGAAACAGGATGCACCTGAGCTTCTACGTCTGCATTGCTTGCTGTTTGGGGTTTTAGGCTGGGTTTCTGTATAGCACTTTGTGACATCTGCTGATGTAAAAAGGGTTTTATAAATACATTTGATTGATTGATTGATTGCATTTCGAGTCTCATAGCAAAGGGTCTGAATACTTATGTAAATAAGGTATTTCATTTTTGTAGCAAAACATTCTAAAAACCTGTTTTTGCTTTGTCATTATGGTGTATTGTGTGTAGATTAATAATTTTAAAAAATTATCAATTTTAGAATAATGCTGTAACATAACAACATGTGGAAAAAGTCAAGGAGTCTGAATACTTTCCGAATGCACTGTACACATACACACACATTGACACACCGTCTTTCCTAGCCCTTGAAATGAAAACGTTCTGATACACATCAACCACAGTCAGCCATGTTGATTCGAGCCAAGTCCAAGACATGTCAGGACATGGGTGAATTCCAGGTCGAGAGGAGAGCAGAGACACTGTATGTGTGTGTGTCTGCGTGTGTCTGTGTGCGCGTGTGTGCTACCTGGGTGAGAAGGGGGAGATGAGCTGTTTCTCCTTGGCCCAGGTGATGATTGGAGGGGGGATACTTTGGACCTCACAGGGCAGGGTCACGTCCTCTCCCTCGATGACAGACACCTCCAGGGCCCCACCGTTGCTCCCCACCCCTCCAGAGCCCCCGCTCTGCCTGGGACGCACTGAACAGACAGAGAGAGAGAGAGAGAGAGAGAGGGAGAGAGAGAGAGAGAGAGAGAGAGAGAGAGAGAGAGAGAGAGAGAGAGAGAGAGAGAGAGAGGTGAGTAGGTCATAAGACATCATAAGTCACATCACATGGCATTACAAATACCCAGCTTACTGTGAAACAATGAATAATAAGAAAGGAATACAGTGGGCCTGTTAACTGTCTCTTGCCGTAGAGAGTTAAGAGCCCCTCAGCAGGCCTTACCTACCGTAGACAGTGAGCTGGACCTTCTTGGACCTGTAGCCGGCTGCGTTGGTTGCAGTGCAGACAAACTCCCCAGACTCTTCCCCGGTGGGGGAGGTGATGTGGAGGCTGCCGTCAGACCCCAGAGAGAAGGACAGACCACTGACGTTCAACAGCTCCCCTCGCTACGGAGAGACGACGTCATACAGGGCAGGGGTTAGAGATCAGAGGGCATCTCTCTTACTTAATTGACATTGAAAGGGGGCGAGAGAATGGGAGTATGAGGAACAGGTGGTGTGTGTGTGTGTGTGTGTGTGTGTGTGTGTGTGTGTGTGTGTGTGTGTGTGTGTGTGTGTGTGCGTGCGTGCGTGCGTGCGTGCGTGCGTGCGTGCGTGCGTGCGTGCGTGCGTGCGTGCGTGCGTGCGTGCGTGCGTGCGTGCGTGCGTACGTGTGTGTGTGTGTTCGCGTGTGGAGATTCAAAAAGTAATGCTTTCCCTGTTCTCTAGACGACACTTTACCATAGAGAGGACTAAATGTGATCATTACACATCAATGATACTTTGGACTGACTCATTCTATTTATATGACTGAAGGCCAATAAATGTGACCTTAATGTCCACTAACATCTGTCTCAAAAACAATCAAGCACCAGGCAAGAGGGGGTCCTTTGTGAGTTGGCCTGGTGGCTTTGACATGGGATTGATACGTTGGAGAACGCAGGGTGAAGGAATCAGAGAGAATGGGAACAGAGCAGCTGGTGCAGAACTTATCAGAGTCAGGTTTCATATGTCTCTGAAGCCCCATTCACTTTAACAGCGTATCTTTTGCTAGTCCCTGAAACCAGTGTGCATGATGAGAAAAACTGAACCACACACATATGCGCACACACGCACCCACACTCACGCCCACGCATACGCGCACACACTCTCACACACACACACACACACACACACACACACACACACACACACACACACACACACACACACACACACACACACACACACACACACACGCACGCACACAGTCAAAGGCCTGTTACTGTCTTCTGCCATTGTCTTCCCAGAATCCACTACTGGGAAAGTGATTGGTCTAGAAATACATAACAGGCCACAGGTGTGTGGAGGAACATTACTGCTCTAAGGACACGTCTCGAGTTCTGTTGGTCCAACACAATGCAACACAACCCAACACAGCCTGGCTCTACCCAACACAGCCTGGCTCTACCCAACGCAGCCTGGCTCTACCCAACGCAGCCTGGCTCTACCCAACGCAGCCTGGCTCTACCCAACGCAGCCTGACTCTACCCAACGCAGCCTGACTCTACCCAACGCAGCCTGGCTCTACCCAACGCAGCCTGGCTCTACCCAACGCAGCCTGACTCTACCCAACGCAGCCTGACTCTACCCAACGCAGCCTGACTCTACCCAACGCAGCCTGACTCTACCCAACGCAGCCTGGCTCTACCCAACGCAGCCTGACTCTACCCAACGCAGCCTGACTCTACCCAACGCAGCCTGGCTCTACCCAACGCAGCCTGGCTCTACCCAACGCAGCCTGGCTCTACCCAACGCAGCCTGGCTCTACCCAACGCAGCCTGGCTCTACCCAACGCAGCCTGACTCTACCCAACGCAGCCTGGCTCTACCCAACGCAGCCTGGCTCTACCCAACACAGCCTGGCTCTACCCAACACAGCCTGACTCTACCCAACACAGCCTGACTCTACCCTGACTCTACCTGACAGCCGTGGACTGATATACCACGGCTGTCAGCCAATCAGCATTCAGGGCTTGAACCACCCAGTTTATAATTACAAATAATTTGTAGACTGCATATTGACCGCAAGAAGCCAAAACAGATATCCTTGACTAAAACATAATCATTTCAAACCTTGTTTACATTTGTATATGATCACGTGTCTCTCTACTATGTGTGGGAATACCTAGGAACAGATTTCCAAAATTAAAATCACTTGGAGCTCATTTCCTGGTGTTTTTACAGTCTTCTATGTTCAACAATGAACAAAACAATGACCAACTGTATTCTTTTTTGGGGGGGCCAAATAAAACCACCCGCGGGCCAAATAAAACCACCCACAGGCCAAATAAAACCACGATCAACGTTCTAATGGGAAATAATGTCTTTATTCCACACAGCCTCTAGCTTCACACAGCCTCTAGCTCCACACAGCCTCTAGCTTCACACAGCCTCTAGCTCCACACAGCCTCTAGCTCCACACAGCCTCTAGCTCCACACAGACTCCAGCTTCACACAGCCTCTAACTCCACACAGCCTCTAGCTTCACACAGCCTCTAGCTTCACACAGCCTCTAGCTTCACACTTCCCCTTCAAACCCCCACCCCCTCATTCCCACACAGCATAATGCCATACACACCATATGTGTAACTGTAAGTGGATGCGAGCACACAAACACATGTACAAGCATGTTCAGTTCCAGAACAGATAGAGTACATTACACTAATAGGAAAAAGGCTGTGATGAGTTCCCACGTTTTTATTTGATTTAACCTTTATTTATCTAGGCAGTTAAGTATCTCAATTAAGAACAAATTCTTATTTACAATGACAGCCTACCCCCTTGGCCAAACCATTCTGTCCTGGTTCTGGTTATAAGAACTATACCAGGAATCCAGACGTACAGATTGATTAACTGATTGAATGTAATAGACAATTACATTTAAAAAATCCAAACATAATGGCGCTCCAGAAGGTGATACCACCACATATCCTTGATGATTTTCTTCAATTGTAACACAATAAAGCTTATTTCCATTGTGGTGCTTTGAAGAGGGAAGGGGGAAGGGGGAATGCAACAAGGTTAGGCGGCAATAGTAATGGCAACAGACAATGACAGACAAAATTGTTGTTTGATTCATAACATGAGATAATTAGTACAAATCCCGTTCCTAATAAACGACTACGTACAGGTACATGTCCCTTGTCTCACATGCCGTTAATATATAAAACAATCAATACCTAATATATATGAGACAATCACAATATGATAAACAACAGGCACCAAAAGGCAGACCATATGCTATCTCTGGCATGTTATTCTCATCCATGTACTATAATCTTACAATTCATTTTTGAGACATGCTACTATTTAGCCAAGTTCCAAATTCTTCTGAGGACTATTCCAAAGAATGGCAGCTGAGTATAACAGCGTTTCTTTCCCCCATACCACTTTAAAATCTTAAAAGAACAACGTCAGTTTTCACTCCTTCTAGTTGAATACTTATGATTATCCCTTACTAAGGTAAAGTAGCTGCATAGGTACCTGGAGACCATACTGTGGACAATCTGATGGACAAGACACAATTTAATCTGAGAGATTCTCTCCTCCACTTTGAACCATCTAAGGATTTCAAAGCGAGAATGGTCAAGATGCGTAAGTGCTGGAAGTTTAAGTATAATCCTGACTAATTTGTTCTGAGATGTCTGCAATTTATTTTGTATTTTCTTGGGGGCACTATTGTACCAGGAAGAGCACGCATAGACAAAGTGGCACTGAACAAGAGCCCATGCCAATGCCCCCAATGCATTCTTATCCAGATATTTGAAGGTTCTTGACAGAAACCTAATTTTACTTTGGTTCACTTTTACTTTGGAGATAACGTTTTGTCCCATTCTTTCCCCTGTCAGATGATTATCTAGCACACATCCAAGATAATTAACAGAGTATTTTGCTGTGACTACTATGTCACCTACTACCACCTTAAAATCTGGGGATTTCCTCAGTTTCATTTTGGACCCGAACAAGATGGACTCTGTTTTTCCAAGGTGAAGAGACAGCTTATTGTCATAATGACACTTTTATATGTTTACATACCCTACATTACTCATCTCATATGTATATACTGTACTCTATACCATCTACTGCATCTTGCCATCTTGATGTAATGTATCACTAGCCACTTTAAACAATGCCACTTTTATATGTTTACATATCCTACATTACTCATCTCATATGTATATACTGTACTCCACTGCATCTTGCCTATGCCGTTCTGTACAATCACTCATTCATATATTTTTTTATGTACATATTCTTATTCATTCCTTTACACTTGTGTGTGTATAAGGTAATTGTTGTGAAATTGTTAGGTTAGATTACTCGTTGGATATTACTGCATTGTCGGAACTAGAAGCACAAGCATTTCGCTACACTCGCATTAACATCTGCTAACCATGTGTATGTGACAAATAAAATTTGATTTGATTTGATTTGATTTAGCCATTTACTGACATTCAGATGTTCAGCACTGAGGGCTTTCTCAACCACATTGTTGTCTTTGTGGGAAACCAACAGCGCAGAATCATCTGCATAGAGGAAAAGGTCACATGTACAGGCAGACTTCAGATCATTTATATACAATAGAAATAAAAGTGGACCCAGCACACTCCCTTGGGGTACCCCGCAGTTCAAGATTTCGGGTTTAGATAGGGTCCCATCCACATCCACCATCTGTTTCTTCTTTGCAGATAAGAGCTAACCCATATTACTGCTAAGTAATTAAAGCCCATGACTATTAGTTTGATTAACAGAATCTAATGATCCACTGTATTAAAAGCCTTTTGGAGATCTAACATAACCATACCACACAATTTCCCTCCATCTACTTCCTTCCTTATGTGGTCAGTTAGATATAGTAGGCAAGTGTTGGTGGAATGGGATTTTCTAAATCCAGATTGGAGCTCATATAATAGGTTATGTAAGGAAATATAACTGTCAATGGATGTACAGAAACACATAACAGTCTGTCTTTTATGAGAGGAACAAAACAAAAACAAATGAATTAACTGCACATCCATTTCCCCTGTCTCTCTCTCTCTGTCTGTCTCTCTCTGTCTGTCTCTCTCTCTCTGTCTCTCTGTATGTCTCTGTCTATCTCTCTCTCTATCTGTCTCTGTCTGTCTCTCTCTGTCTGTCTCTCTCTTTATCTGTCTCTGTCTCTCTCTCTATCTGTCTCTGTCTCTCTCTATCTGTCTCTGTCTCTCTCTATCTGTCTCTGTCTCTCTCTATCTGTATGTCTCTCTCTGTCTGTCTCTCTCTCTCTGTCTCTCTGTATGTCTCGGTCTATCTCTCTCTCTATCTGTCTCTGTCTGTCTCTCTCTGTCTGTCTCTCTCTTTATCTGTCTCTGTCTCTCTCTCTATCTGTCTCTGTCTCTCTCTATCTGTCTCTGTCTCTCTCTATCTGTCTCTGTCTCTCTCTATCTGTCTCTGTCTCTCTCTATCTGTCTCTCTCTATCTGTCTCTGTCTCTCTCTTTCTGTATGTCTCTCTCTGTCTGTCTCTGTCTGTCTCTCTCTGTCTGTCTCTCTGTCTCTGTATGTCTCTCTCTGTCTGTCTGTCTCTCTCTCTCTCTATCTATCTGTCTCTCTCTGTCTCTCTCTCTCTGTCTCTATGTCTCTGTCTCTATGTCTCTCTCTGTCTGTCTCTCTCTCTCTCTATCTGTCTCTGTCTCTGTCTGTCTCTGTCTCTCTCTCGTTTGCCATCTCAGTCACTCTCTGACAATCACTCTGCATTTTCTGCATTTTCATATTAAATCCCCCTCTCTCTCTCTTTTGTCGTCGGAAACTATCTTTCTCTGGCAGTTATCCCCCTCTTTCCTTCTATCATCACCTCTTGCTTTTCTCTTCCTTTCTCTGAAAGTAGGTTGAGAGAATGGAGGATGTAGGCTGAAGCTGACAGATGGATAGGAACAGTAAAACAAGAGAGTGTGGTACAGTGCAAGTCAACTGGTGTGACCTGGATAAACTTGCCCCAAACCCAGTGAGATGGAGGACAGTCGTCAAAAACCAAGTACTACAGACCTTGGACCAGGTGATGTCGGGCGTGGGCACACCGTCGGCACGACAGGGTAGGGAGATGGGGGTGCCCTCTATGGTACTGAAGACCTGAGGGCCATGTTGGATGGTAGGCATCACTGGTGAGGGGAGAGGAGAGGGGGGGCATTAAGTTAGACCAGTGAACCAGTGTGTGTGTGTGTGTGTGTGTGTGTGTGTGTGTGTGTGTGTGTGTGTGTGTGTGTGTGTGTGTGTGTGTGTGTGTGTGTGTGTGTGTGTGTGTGTGTGTGTGTGTGCTTTGTGTGTACAGTATGTTGTGTCTCTGTGGCGTCTGGATGGTGGACACAGTGTTTGGCTGACACACATAAAGGTATCCCTCTCTTCTCCTTCAGGGCGTAGTGGTCTAAGGCACTGCATCTCAGAGCTAGCGGCGTCACTACAGATACTCGGGTTCGAATCCAGGCTGTATCACAACCGGCCGTGATTGGGAGTCCCATTGGGCGGCGCACAATTGGCTCAGCGTCGTCCGGCCCAGCGTCGTCCGGGTTTGGCAGGACAGAATGGTTTGGCCAAGGGGGTAGGCTGTCATTCTAAACACAAATTCGTTCTTAACTGACTTTCCTAGTTAAATAAAGGTTAAATAAATAAAATAAAATAAAAAATCTCTCCCTCGCTCCCTCAATCTGTTTTATCAATAGGCACTGGGACATCTGGGGAAGATATTAACGCCGGAAACTTGGAGGGGCTACAGAGACTAACTCACAGTTTAACATCACAATTAGTTATTTAACTCATGATGACTTTACACGTTCTCACTCTCTCATGTAACATGTAGACAAAATACACTCTTTGGACATTGTCTACTGGAAGTGTACTGTCAACTAATGCACAGTCCTGCTAGTCTGTGCCTGTGGTTGTTCTCTGAGAAAGGTTAGAAGGAAATGTCTACAGAAACATATGAGGATATAGAAATGAGCTAATTTCAACCTTTCAAAGAGCATTTCAACACGCCATGACCCATTCCCATTTATGAAGGTAGAATTGTAGAAGCACCACCCAAACTGGTTCCAATAAAGAATGAGAACATATTTTTCCCTCTTCCTGTTCCAAACCCTTCCAAACTGTGCCACTCTCAACAGCTGTTCCTGGTTTTTATGCAAACTCAGACAGTTATATTCATGAAGTAAGAACAGAGAGAGAGAGAGAGAAAGAGAGAACAGAGAGAGAGAGACAGAGATGGAGAGAGAGAGAGAGAGAGAGAGAAGAGAGAGAGAGACAGATGGAGAGAGAGAACAGAGAGAACAGAGAGCGAGAGAGACAGAGAGTACAGAGAGAGAGAGGGAGAGAGAGTACAGAGAGAGAGAGAGTACAGAGAGAGAGAGAGTACAGAGAGAGAGATAACAGAGAGAGAGAGAACAGAGAGAGAACAGAGAGAGAACAGAGAGAACAGAGAGAACAGAGAGAGAGAGAGTACAGAGAAAGAGAAAGAGAGAGAGAGAGCGAGCGAGAGAAAAAATGAGAGCAAGTACAGAGACACAGAGAGAGAGAGAGAGAGACACAGAGAGAGAGAGAGAGAGAGAGAGAGAGAGAGAGAGAGAGAGAGAGAGAGAGAGAGAGAGAGAGAGAGAGAGAGAGAGAGAGAGAGAGAGAGAGAGAGCGAGAGAGAGAGAGAGAGAAAGAGAGAGAAAGGCGGGGGAAGGAGAATAAAGGTTCATTGTGTGTGGAGTCAGACAGCCCACAGAGAAGATGAGAACATTATGGAGGATTGTGGAATGACTCCAATACAGTCTTACCGACAGTAGATATACAGTGGAAACAACAGAGGGGTCCCACAGAAGATATACAGTATAACTGTTTAGTAGAAGTTAACCATGGTATTGTGGTCTTACTGTGGTCGTATAGTAGATGTTAACCATGGTATTGTGGTCTTACTGTGGTCGTATAGTAGATGTTAACCATGGTATTGTGGTCTTAATGTGGTCGTATAGTAGATGTTAACCATGGTATTGTGGTCTTACTGTGGTCGTATAGTAGAAGTTAACCATGGTATTGTGGTCCTACTGTGGTCGTATAGTAGATGTTAACCATGGTATTGTGGTCTTACTGTGGTCGTATAGTAGATGTTAACCATGGTATTGTGGTCCTACTGTGGTCGTATAGTGATGTTAACCATGGTATTGTGGTCCTACTGTGGTCGTTTAGTAGATGTTAACCATGGTATTGTGGTCTTACTGTGGTCGTATAGTAGATGTTAACCATGGTATTGTGGTCTTACTGTGGTCGTATAGTAGATGTTAACCATGGTATTGTGGTCTTACTGTGGTCGTATAGTAGATGTTAACCATGGTATTGTGGTCTTACTGTGGTCGTATAGTAGATGTTAACCATGGTATTGTGGTCTTACTGTGGTCGTATAGTAGATGTTAACCATGGTATTGTGGTCTTACTGTGGTCGTATAGTAGATGTTAACCATGGTATTGTGGTCTTACTGTGGTCGTATAGTAGATGTTAACCATGGTATTGTGGTCTTACTGTGGTCGTATAGTAGATGTTAACCATGGTATTGTGGTCTTACTGTGGTCTTACCATAGATGTTGACGGTGGTGGTGCGGTTGCTGGAGCCCAGCACGTTCTCTGCCAGGCAGGTGTATTCCCCTCCGTCCTCCAGACGAACGTGTTCTATATGCAGGCTGCCGTCTCTACGCACCGTCACATACGGGCTGGAGCTCACCTGGCATGGACAGGAGAACATTACATGGAGGGACAAACACAGACACACAACCAGCTGTATTGGCACGCATAAACATTTGGTATGTATAAAACATGTGTTATGTATGAAACATGCGGTATGTATGAAACATGCGGTATGTATGAAACATGCAATATGTATGAAAAATGCGGTATGTATGAAACATGCAGTATGTATGAAACATGCGGTATGTATGTCTAAAACATGTGGTAGGTATGTATAAAACATGCGGTGGGTATGTATAAAACATGTGGTATGTATAAAACATGTGGTATGTATAAAACATGTGGTATGTATGAAACATGCAGTATGTATGAAACATGCGGTATGTATGAAACATACAGTATGTATAAAACATGCAGTATGTATAAAACATGTGGTAGGTATGAAACATGCGGTATGTATGAAACATGCGGTATGTATAAAACATGCGGTATGTATGAAACATGTGGTAGGTATGTATAAAACATGCGGTGGGTATGTATAAAACATGTGGTATGTATAAAACATGTGGTATGTATGAAACATGTGGTAGGTATAAAACATGTGGTATGTATGAAACATGCAGTATGTATGAAACATGCGGTATGTATGAAACATGCAGTATGTATAAAACATGCAGTATGTATAAAACATGTGGTAGGTATGAAACATGCGGTATGTATAAAACATGCGGTGGGTATGTATAAAACATGTGGTAGGTATGAAACATGCAGTATGTATAAAACATGTGGTATGTATGAAACATGCTGTATGTATGAAACATGCGGTATGTATGTATAAAACATGTGGTAGGTATAAAACATGTGGTAGGTATAAAACATGTGGTATGTATAAAACATGTGGTATGTATAAAACATGCGGTATGTATAAATTATGCGGTATGTATGAAACATGTGGTATGTATAAAACATGCGTTATGTATGGAACATGCGGTATGTATAAAACATGTGGTATGTATGAAACATGCGGTATGTATGTTTAAAACATGCGGTATGTATAAAACATGTGGTATGTATAAAACATGCGGTATGTATAAAACATGCGGTATGTATGGAACATGCGGTATGTATAAAACATGCGGTATGTATAAAACATGTGGTATGTATGAAACATGCGGTATGTATAAAACATGCGGTATGTATAAAACATGTGGTATGTATGAAACATGCGGTATGTATAAAACATGTGAAATGTATGAAACATGTGGAATGTATAAAACATGCGGTATGTATAAAACATGTGGTATGTATGTATAAAACATGTGGAATGTATAAAACATGTGGAATGTATAAAACATGTGGTATGTATGTCTAAAACATGCGGTAGGTATGTATGAAACATGTGAAATGTATGAAACATGTGGAATGTATAAAACATGCGGTATATATAAAACATGTGGTATGTATGAAACATGTAAAATGTATGAAACATGGGTATGTATAAAACATGTGGTATGTATGTATAAAACATGTGGAATGTATAAAACATGTGGAATGTATAAAACATGTGGTATGTATGTATGAAACATGTGGAATGTATAAAACATGCGGTATGTATAAAACATGTGGTATGTATGTATAAAACATGTGGAATGTATAAAACATGTGGAATGTATAAAACATGTGGTATGTATGTCTAAAACATGCGGTAGGTATGTATGAAACATGTGAAATGTATGAAACATGTGGAATGTATAAAACATGCGGTATATATAAAACATGTGGTATGTATGAAACATGTAAAATGTATGAAACATGGGTATGTATAAAACATGTGGTATGTATGTATAAAACATGTGGAATGTATAAAACATGTGGAATGTATAAAACATGTGGTATGTATGTCTAAAACATGTGGTATGGATAAAACATGTGGTATGTATTAAACATGTGGTATATGTATAAAATATGTGGTATGTATAAAACATGCGGAATGTATAAAACATGCGGTATGTATAAAACATGTGGTAGGTATGTATAAAACATGTGGTAGGTATGTATAAAACATGTGGTAGGTATGTATGAAACATGCGGTATGTATAAAACATGTGGTAGGTATGTATAAAACATGCGGTATGTATAAAACATGTGGTAGGTATGTATAAAACATGTGGTAGGTATGTATAAAACATGTGGTATGGATAAAACATGTGGTATGTATTAAACATGTGGTATATGTATAAAATATGTGGTATATGTATAAAATATGTGGTATGTATAAAACATGCGGTGGGTATGTATAAAACATGTGGTATGGATAAAACATGCGGTATGTATGAAACATGCGGTGGGTATGTATAAAACATGTGGTATGTATAAAACATGCGGTATGTATAAAATATGTGTTATGTATAAAACATGTGGTAGGTATAAAACATGCGGTATGTATAAAACATGCGGTATGTATAAAACATGTGGTATGTATAAAACATGCGGTATGTATAAAACATGCGGTATGTATGGAACATGCGGTATGTATGAAACATGCGGTGGGTATGAAACATGCGGTATGTATAAAACATGTGGTATGTATTAAACATGTGGTATATGTATAAAACATGCGGTATGTATGAAACATGCGGTGGGTATGTATAAAACATGTGGTATGTATGAAACATGCGGTATATGTATAAAATATGTGGTATGTATAAAACATGCGGTAGGTATGAAACATGCGGTATGTATAAAACATGTGGTAGGTATGTATAAAACATGTGGTATGTATAAAACATGTGGTAGGTATGTATGAAACATGCGGTATGTATAAAACATGTGGTAGGTATGTATAAAACATGCGGTATGTCTAAAACATGTGGTAGGTATGTATAAAACATGTGGTAGGTATGTATAAAACATGTGGTATGGATAAAACATGTGGTATGTATTAAACATGTGGTAGGTATGTATAAAATATGTGGTATGTATAAAACATGCGGTGGGTATGTATAAAACATGTGGTATGTATTAAACATGTGGTATATGTATAAAACATGCGGTATGTATGAAACATGCGGTGGGTATGTATAAAACATGTGGTATGTATTAAACATGCGGTGGGTATGTATAAAACATGTGGTATGTATAAAACATGCGGTGGGTATGTATAAAACATGCGGTATGTATAAAACATGTGGTATGTATAAAACATGTGGTATGTATAAAACATGTGGTATGTATAAAACATGCGGTATGTATAAAACATGTGGTATGTATAAAACATGCGGTATGTATAAAACATGTGGTATGTATTAAACATGCGGTGGGTATGTATAAAACATGTGGTATGTATAAAACATGTGGTATGTATAAAACATGCGGTATGTATAAAACATGTGGTAGGTATAAAACATGCGGTATGTATAAAACATGCGGTATGTATGAAACATGTGGTAGGTATAAAACAGGCGGTATGTATAAAACAGGCGATATGTATGAAACATGTGGTATGTATGAAACATGCGGTATGTATGAAACATGTGGTAGGTATAAAACACTCAAATACACTAAAGAATGGACCTCTACTCAAAACGGGCACTGGTGGTCCATAGACGAGTCTAATATTAGTTTTAAAATCATTGCTTAAACAATAGACACCTTCATAAACGTTGCAGTGAGTAAGTAATTGTGGAGTGGTTTTGTTAAATGTTTTTGTTCATTTTTATGAATCATTCCTCGACTGTCTGAGAACAAATTGGTGTAATCTTATTCACAGTGCTTAACCACAGGCAGATCTCAGGCACCAGTAGTGTGTATGTGTGTGTGCATGTGCGCGCGTGTGTGTGTGTGGGTATGTGTGTGTGCGTGTGTGTGGGTATGTGTGTGTGCGTGCCAGTGTGTGTGTGTGTGTGTGTGTGTGTGTGTGTGTGTGTGTGTGTGTGTGTGTGTGTGTGTGTGTGTGTGTGTGTGTGTGTGTGGGGGTATGTGTGTCTGCGTGCCAGTGTGTGTGTGTGTGTGCGTGCCAGTGTGTGTGTGTGTGTGCGTGCCAGTGTGTGTGTATGTGTGTGTGTGCGCGTGCGTGTGTATGTGAGTGCCAGTGTGTGTGTGTGCCAGTGTGTGTGTATAGCCTTCTCACCAGGCCGTGGTTGTGTAGCCAGCGTCTCTCAGGTAGGGGGTTTCCCGCCAGCAGCACACAAGGCAGAGTCACCTGCTGCTCCTTGATCACATTCAGCACCCCCGGACTGTGGCCAATCACCGGGGACACTGTAAATAATCATAAAAACAAGTGGCTGTTTGTTTCCAGGGACCAGGGGCTCTCCTGCTCTCTCCATGCCTGCCCAGGGCTCACCTCCATTGGGTCCACTTCCCAGTTGCCTCCCTGCTTTACCACATGCTCTCTTCCATATGGTTTCCACATCTCCACACTGTGAGGCTTAGGGAACGCATGGTTGCTATAAATACTGACGTATTTATACTCTCTCCCTAGGCACTATGTAAAGGGCTCACATACACCCAAAACACACACACACACACACACTTGGTCTAGATGACATCATACATACTGTATGTGTGTGAATGTGCAGCGATTTGAACACGTTCACACGGTCATCTGGGGGACAGAAACAGTTGACAAGGTGTTGGCCAGGAGAACATGACCAACATGAAGATAATCTGACCATAAACTGACCACCCAACCGTCTCCAGTCAAACACAATGTGACCATCCTCATTGATATGAACTGACATCCTGAGTGGAAAGATATGAAAATGCCCAACATGAACCCTGACCACCTGACTTGACCAGGAAAACCTGGCCTAGACCTAAATACTCTTTCTGAGCCCAGAACATACGGTACGATAGAACGCCCACTGTGTGCTGGGGCGGCAGGTAGCCTAGTGGTTAGAGTGTCGGGCCAGTAAACCGAAAGGGTGCTGGATCGAATCCCTAAGCTGACAAGGTAAGAATATGTCATTCTGTTCCTGAACAAGGCAGTTAACCCACTGTTCCCT
>NC_052316.1:43294390-43314390 GCF_016432855.1 Salvelinus namaycush | reverse complement strand
ATCGAATTGCTAACAACTAATAAAGGACACCAATAAGAAGAAGAGACTTGTTTGGGCCAAGAAACGTGAACAATGGACATTAGACCTGTGGAAATCTGTCCTTTGGTCTCATGAGTCCAAATTTGATATTTTTGGTTCCAACTGCCGTGTCTTTGTGAGACGCAGAGTAGGTGAACGGATGAGCTCCGCATGTGTGGTTCCCACCATGAAGCATGGAGGAGGAGGCGTTATGGTGCTTTGCTGGTGACACTGTTGGGGATTTATTTAGAATTCAAGGCACACTTTTCCAGCATGGCTACCACAGCATTCTGCAGTGATACATCCCATCTGGTTTGCGCTTAGAGGGATTATAAATTGTTTTTTAACAGGACAATGACCCAACACACCTCCAGGTTGTGTAAGGGATATTTGACCAAGAGGGAGAGTGATTGAGTGCTACATCAGATGACCTGGCCTCCACAATCACCCGACCTCAAACCAATTGAGATGGCTTGGGATAAGTTGGACTGCAGAGTGAAGGAAAAGCAGCCAACAAGTGCTCAGCATATATGGGAACTCCTTCAAGACTGTTGGAAAAGCATTCCAGGTGAAGTTGGTTGAGAGAATGCCAAGAGTATGCAAAGCTGTCATCAAGGCAAAGGGTGGCTACATTGAAGTATCTCAAATATAAAATATATTTAGACTTGTTTAACAATTTGTGGTTACTACATGATTCCATACGTGTTATTTCATAGATTTGATGTCTTCACTAGAAAATATTAAAAATAAAGAAAAATCCTTGAATGAGTAGGTGTGTCCAAACGTTGTGTGACCAGACCATTGCTCCTCTGTCATTCCCTCCCTCTCCCTCTCCCCCCGTCTCTCTTTCCCTCCCTCCCTCTCCCTCTTCCCCCCGTCTCTCTTTCCCTCCCTCTCCCTCTCCCCCGTCTCTCTTTCCCTCCCTCCCTCTCTCCCTCTCCCCCCGTCTCTCTTTCCCTCCCTCCCTCTCCCTCTCCCCCTGTCTCTCTTTCCCTCCCTCCCTCTCCCTCTCCCCGTCTATCTTTCCCTCCCTCCCTCTCCCTCTCCCCCGTCTCTCTTTCCCTCCCTCCCTCTCCCTCTCCCCCCCATCTCTCTTTCCCTCCCTCTCCCTCTCCCCCGTCTCTCTTTCCCTCCCTCCCTCTCTCCCTCTCCTCCCGTCTCTCTTTCCCTCCCTCCCTCTCCCTCTCCCCCCGTCTCTCTTTCCCTCCCTCCCTCTCCCTCTCCCCCCGTCTCTCTTTCCCTCCCTCTCCCTCTCCCCCGTCTCTCTTTCCCTCCCTCCCTCTCCCTCTCCCCCGTCTCTCTTTCCCTCCCTCTCCCTCTCCCCCATCTCTCATTCCCTCCCTCTCCCTCTCCCCCCGTCTCTCATTCCCTCCCTCTCCCCCCCGTCTCTCTTTCCCTCCCTCCCTCTCTCCCCCGTCTCTCATTCACTCCCTCTCCCTCTCCCGCCGTCTCTCATTCCCTCCCTCTCCCTCTCCCCCCCGTCTCTCATTCCCTCCCTCTCCCTCTCCCCGTCTCTCTTTCCCTCCCTCCCTCTCTCCCCCGTCTCTCATTCCCTCCCTCTCCCTCTCCCCCCGTCTCTCATTCCCTCCCTCTCCCTCTCCCCCCCGTCTCTCATTCCCTCCCTCTCCCTCTCCCCCCCCGTCTCTCTTTCCCTCCCTCCCTCTCTCCCTATCTCTCTTTCCCTCCCTCCCTCTCTCCCTATCTCTCTTTCCCTCCCTCCCTCTCTCCCCGTCTCGCTTTCCCTCCCTCTCCCTCTCCCTCCCGTCTCTCTTTCCCTCCCTCTCCCTCTCCACCCCGTCTCTCTTTCCCTCCCTCCCTCTCCGTCTCCCCCCCGTCTCTCTTTCCCTCCCTCCCTCTCTCCCTCTCTCTATATATATTTGAGCATTCAGACTCTTTACTCGGGAACTTTGTTGAATCACTTTTGGCAGCGGTTACAGCCTCGAGTCTTCTTGGGTATGACGCTACAAGCTTGGCTGGGGATGCTATTTTCAGGTCTCTCCGGAGATGTTCGATTGGGTTCAAGTCCGGGCTCAGAGACTTGTACCGAAGCCACTCCTGCATTGTTTTGGCTTTGTGCTTAGGGTCGTTGTCCTGTTGGAAGGTGAACATTCGCCCGAGTCTGAGGTCCTGAGCACTCTGAAGCAGGTTTTCATCAAGGATCTCTCTGTACTTTGCTCCATTCATCTTTGCCTCGATCCTGACAAGTCTCCCAGTCCCTGCCGCGGAAAAACATCCCCACAGCATGCTTCACTGTAGGGATGGTGAGAGGTTTCCTCCAGACATGACGCTTGGCATTCAGGCCAAAGAGTTCAATCTTGGTTTCATCAGGCCAGAGAATCTTGTTTCTCATGGTCTGAGAGTCTTTAGGTGCCTTTTGGCAAACTCATAGCGGGTTGTCATGTGCCTTTTACTGAGGAGTGGCCACTCTACCATAAAGGCCTAATTGGTGGAGTGCTGCAGAGATGGTTGTCCTTCTGGAACGTTCTCCCATCTTCACAAAGGAACTCTAGAGCTCTGTCAGAGTGACCATCGGGTTCAATTCATTCGACCTCATGGCTTGGTTATTGTTCTGACATGCACTGTCAACTGTGGGACCTTATATAGACAGGTGTGTGCCTTTCCAAATCATATCCAATCAATTTAATTTACCATAGGTGGACTCTAATCAAATTGTATCAAGGATGTTCAAGGATGTTCAATGGAAACAGTATGCACCTGAGCTCAATTTTGAGTCTCATAGCAAAGGGTCTGAAATACCTTATTTACATAAGTTTTCTGTTTTTAATAAATTTGCAAATTTTTTCTAAAAACCTGCTTTCGCTTTGTCATTATGGGGTATTGTGTGCAGATTGCTGAGGAAATTGTTTAATTTAATCAACCCTTTTGCCCTCAGAACATCCTCAATTTGTCAGGTCTTGGACTCTATGTTTACTCCAATGCTTCCCACAGTTGTCAAGTCAGGTGGAGGACCATTCTTGATACACACAGGAAACTGTTGAGCGTGGAAAAACCAAGCAGCGATGCAGTTCTTGACTCAAACCGATGCGCCTGGATTCACCTGGTCAGTCTATGTCATTGAAAGAGCAGGTGTTCCTAATCTTTTATACACTTTGTGATTTAGGTCTTTTTTCTCCCATGACTTCTGCAAGAACTGACATCCCCTTCAAAACATGCCAGGGAATTTGAGCCGCGTTCCGCTGAGTTCACCCCTACATTCCCTCGCTTTCAAATAAACTCAATGCATGCGGACCATTACTCACACACACAACTCCAGCACAACTGAAATATCACTCAAACGCTGAGCGCTTTCCTCTGCTGCTCCCAGTGAAAATATTCACTTTCATTTCAAAAGTAGCATTCTGTCTTTGAACGCAACAGAAGACAGAACTGACCTTTGATCAGTGAGATCTAAACTCAGCAAAAGCAGAAACGTCCTCTCACTGTCAACTGCGTTTATTTTCAGCAAACTTAACATGTGTAAATATTTGTATGAACATAACAAGATTCAACAACTGAGACATAAACTGAACAAGTTCCACAGACATGTGACAAACAGAAATGGAATTATGTGACCCTGAACAAAGGTCAAAGGTCAAAATCAACAGTCAGTATCTGGTGTGGCCACTAGCTGCATTAAGTACTGCAGTGCATCTCCTCCTCATGGACTGCACCAGATTTGCCAGTTCTTGCTGTGAGATGTTACCCTACTCTTCCACCAAGGCACCTGCAAGTTCCCGGACATTTCTGGGGGGAATGGCCCTAGCCCTCACCTTCCAATCCAACAGGCCCAGACGTGCTCAATGGGATTGAGATCCGGGCTCTTCGCTGGCCATGGCAGAACACTGACATTCCTGTCTTGCAGGAATCACACGCAGAACGAGCAGTATGGCTGGTGGCATTGTCATGCTGGAGGGTCATGTCAGGATGAGCCTGCAGGAAGGGTACCACATGAGGGAGGAGGATGTCTTCCCTGTAACGCACAGCGTTGAGACTGGCTGCAATGACAACAAGCTCAGTCTGATGATGCTGTGCCACACCGCCCCAGACCATGACGGACCCTCCACCTCCAAATCGATCCCACTCCAGAGTACAGGCTTCGGTTTAACACTCATTCCTTCAACGATAAACGTGAATCCGACCATCACCCATGGTGAGACATAACCGCGACTTGTCAGTGAAGAGCACTTTTTGCCAGTCCTGTTTGGTCCAGCAACGGTGGGTTTGTGCCCATAGGCAACGTTTTTGACGGTGAAGTCTGGTGAGGACCTGCTTTACAACAGGCCTACAAGCCATCAGTCCAGCCACTCTCAGTCTATTGCGGACAGTCTGAGCACTGATGGAGGGATTGTGGTGTAACTCGGGCAGTTGTTGTTGCCATCCTGTACCTGTCCCGCAGTTGTGATGTTCGGATGTACCGATCCTGTGCGGGTGTTGTTACAAATAGTCTGCCACTGCGAGGACGATCAGGTGTCCGTCCTGTATCGCTGTAGCGCTGTCTTAGGCGTCTCACAGTAAGGACATTGCAATTCATTGCCCTGGCCACATCTGCAGTCCTCATGCCTCCTTGCAGCATGTCTAAGGCACGTTCACACAGATGAGCAGGGACCATGGGCATCTTTCTTATGGTGTTTTTCAGAGTCAGTAGAAAGGCCTCTTCAGTGTCCTAAGTTTTCATAACTGTGACCTTAATTGCCTACCGTCTGTAAGCTGTTAGTGTCTTAACGACCGTTCCACAGGTGCATGTTCATTAATTGTTTAAGGTTCATTGAACAAGCATGGGAAACAATGATTTGACCCTTTACAATGAAGATCTGTGAAGTTATTTGGATTTTTATGAATTATCTTTGAAAGACAGGGTCCTGAAAAAGGGACGTTTCTTTTTTTGCTGAGTTTAACTGACTAAACTCCACACCATGGTGATGGACGTTTCCGATGAACTTCATTAACGGAGTGGAGCAGTGACCAGGCTTTGTGGAATTCAACTCCAACTACATCGATTCGTCCAAAAATACTTCAAAAAGTTAAAATTATGAAACGCTAACCTTGTACCTATGTTTCTCCCCTGTAGTTGTCTTCCTGTCTTTGTTTGCTGAAATCCATACTTTTCATAAAAACTGAATCTAATACAACCACCAACTGTTTAATTGTTGAGATTCAATTGACATATAAACTTCCCTCTGTTCCCCTCCTATAATAGCCTCTTCTACCCTACCCTCTGTACCTTCTAATACTCTCCTCTAACCTACTCTCTGTACCCCTATAATACCCTCTTCTACCCTATCCTCTGTACCCCTCCTATAATACCCTCTTCTACCCTACCCTCTGTACCCCTCCTATAATACCCTCCTCTACCCTACCCTCTGTACCCCTCCTATAATACCCTCCTCTACCCTACCCTCTGTACCCATATAATACCCTCCTCTACCCTACCCTCTGTACCCTTCCTATAATACCCTCCTCTACCCGACCCTCTGTATCCCTATAATACCCTCTTCTACCCTACCCTCTTTACCCCTCCTATCATACCCTCTTCTATCCTACCCTCTGTACGCCTCCTATAATACCCTCCTCTACCCTACCCTCTGTACCCCTCCTATCATACCCTCCTCTACCCTACCCTCAGTACCCCTTCTATAATACCCTCCTCTACCCTACCCTCTGTACCCCTCCTATCATACCCTCCTCTACCCTACCCTCTGTACCCCTCCTATAATACCCTCCTCTACCCTACCCTCTGTACCCCTATAATACCCTCTTCTACCCTACCCTCTGTACCCTCTAATACTCTCCTCTACCCTACTCGCTGTACCCCTATAATACCCTCTTCTACCCTACCCTCTGTACCCTCTAATACTCTCCTCTACCCTACCCACTGTATCCCTATAATACCCTCCTCTACCCTACCACTCCTATAATACCCTCTTCTACCCTACCCTCTGTACCCCTCCTATAATACTCTCTTCTACCCTACCCGCTGTACCCTCTGTACCCCTATAATACCCTCCTCTACCCTACCCTCTGTACCCCTATAATACCCTCCTCTACCCTACCCTCTGTACCCCTATAATACCCTCCTCTACCCAACCCTCTATACCCCTTAATACCCTCCTCCACCCTACCCTCTGTACCCCTATAATACCCTCCTCAACCCTACCCTCTGTACCCCTATAATACCCTCCTCCACCCTACCCTCTGTACCCTCTAATAACCTCCTCTACCTACCCTCTGTACCCCTATAATACCCTCCTGTACTGTAAACTCTGTACCCCTCCTATAATACCCTCCTCTACCCTACCCTCTGTACACTCTAATACCCTCCTGTACCCTTTGTACCCCTATAATACCCTCCTCTACCCTACCCTCTGTACCCTCTAATACCCTATTCTACCCTACCCTCTGTACCCCTATAATACCCTCATCTACCCTACCCTCTGTACCCTACCCCTCCTACAGTACCCAGATCATGTGATCAGAGATCCCTGTCTGTCTCTTACCCAGTCCGGTGACAGTGACTCTGGCGTGGGTCTGGATCCTCCCAAACTGGTTCTGGGCCTCACACACATACACCGTCTCATCCTCCACCCACAGATCTGACACAGAGAAGAGAGAAGATAGGAATTAGTGTGTGTGTGTGTGTGTGTGTGTGTGTGTATGTGTGTATGTGTGTGTGTGTATGTGTGTGTGTGTGTGCGTGCATGTGTATATGAGCCAAAACCTCACTGCTGATTTGCAGGTCCCCTCCTGTCTTCTGTGTGATGGTGCTGTGTGTGGGGTGTCTGGTGAAGACGGGTGCGTTGTCCTCCCTCCTCCAGGTGATCTGGGGTTCGGGGTACCCCTGCGCGTGGCACGGCATGGTCACGTTAGAGCCAATGTCCGCCGCCACGTCAGACGGTTCTCTGGTGAACTGGGGTGCAGCTGGAAGGCAAAGGTCAGAGGTTAGGGTTTACAGAGGTCAACAACACTAAGAGCTAAATCCCTCATAAGACCATGAAGAAAGGCTACATTCATCCATCAATACAGCCATCTACACAGCAGGCAACATTTGACATGGGACAATATAATGATGTGATTTTCTAGTGGAAAACTGGTCTTTCTGGGTGTAGAGATGTCAGATGTCAAAATTACAAGACCTCTTTTTCATGATGTGTTCAAGAGTCCAGAGGAATCCTTACATCCTACATCCAGGGTGATCTTCCCAGGTGAGGAGGTTCCTGAAGGGTTCGCAGCCACACAGGTGTAGTCCCCCGCGTCAACGTCCTGTGTCTCCTTGATCGTCAGAGTCCCTCCCAGGGGGTCAATATCCATGTAGGAGGATGGCCGCAGCTGCAGGTCGCCTGTGGGTCAAATAAAGGGCAACCAGGAAGTTGTTAACCAGGAAGTTGTTAACCAGGAAGTTGTTAACCAGGAAGTTGTTAACCAGGAAGTTGGTCATATCAAATAAAATGTTATTTGTCACGCTTCATAAACAACAGGTGTAGACTAACAATGAAATGTTTACTTACGGGCCCTTTCCAACAATGTAAAGATAAATAATAGAAAAACAATAACACAAGGAATAAATACAAGATGAGTAACAACAACTTGGCTATATACACGAGGTACCAGTACCTAGTCAATGTGCAGGGTACTAGGTAATAACTTGGCTATATACACGAGGTACCAGTACCTAGTCAATGTGCAGGGTACTAGGTAATAACTTGGCTATATACACGAGGTACCAGTACCTAGTCAATGTGCAGGGTACTAGGTAATAACTTGGCTATATACACGAGGTACCAGTACCTAGTCAATGTGCAGGGTACTAGGTAATAACTTGGCTATATACACGAGGCACCAGTACCTAGTCAATGTGCAGGGTACTAGGTAATAACTTGGCTATATACACGAGGTACCAGTACCTAGTCAATGTGCAGGGTACTAGGTAATAACTTGGCTATATACACGAGGTACCAGTACCTAGTCAATGTGCAGGGTACTAGGTAATAACTTGGCTATATACACGAGGTACCAGTACCTAGTCAATGTGCAGGGTACTAGGTAACAACTTGGCTATATACACGAGGTACCAGTACCTAGTCAATGTGCAGGGTACTAGGTAATAACTTGGCTATATACACGAGGTACCAGTACCTAGTCAATGTGCAGGGTACTAGGTAATAACTTGGCTATATACACGAGGTACCAGTACCTAGTCAATGTGCAGGGTACTAGGTAATAACTTGGCTATATACACGAGGTACCAGTACCTAAGTCAATGTGCAGGGTACTAGGTAATAACTTGGCTATATACACGAGGTACCAGTACCTAGTCAATGTGCAGGGTACTAGGTAATAACTTGGCTATATACACAAGGTACCAGTACCTAGTCAATGTGCAGGGTACTAGGTAATAACTTGGCAATATACACGATGTACCAGTACCTAGTCAATGTGCAGGGTACTAGGTAATAACTTGGCTATATACACGAGGTACCAGTACCTAGTCAATGTGCAGGGTACTAGGTAATAACTTGGCTATATACACGAGGTACCAGTACCTAGTCAATGTGCAGGGTACTAGGTAACAACTTGGCTATATACACGAGGTACCAGTACCTAGTCAATGTGCAGGGTACTAGGTAATAACTTGGCTATATACACGAGGTACCAGTACCTAGTCAATGTGCAGGGTACTAGGTAATAACTTGGCTATATACACGAGGTACCAGTACCTAGTCAATGTGCAGGGTTGCGTGGTAATTGAGGTAGATACACAAAAGTATGTGGACACCTGCTCATCGAACATCTCATTCCAAAATCATGGGCATTAATATGGAGTTGGTCCCCCCTTTTCTGGTATAACAGCCTCCACTCTTCTGGGAAGGCTTTCCACTAGATGTGGGAGCATTGCTGCGGGGACTTGCTTCCATTCAGCCACAAGAGCATTAGTGAGGTCGGGCACTGATGTTAGGCGATTAGGCCTGGCTCGCAGTCAGCATTCCAATTCATCCCAAAGCCTATAGCCTTTAGCTCAGTGTGGATGTTGCCTGTAATCCATGGCTTCTGGTTGGGATATGTATGTATGGTCACTGTGGGGACTACATTGTCGATGTACTTATTAATGAAGCCCGTGACTGTGTGTGGAGTAAAGCTGATCTAGAGTTTTTTCGCCTCTAGTTGCACAGATGAAACGCTTGTAAAAATGAGGTGAGATGGAGTTCAGTTTCCCTGCATTAAAATCACCGGCCACTAGGAGCACCACCTCTAGATGGGCATTTTCTTGTTTGCTTACGGCCCTATACAGCTCGTTGAGAGCGGTCTTAGTGCCAGCATCGGTCTGCGGTGGTAAATAGACGGCTAAGCAAAAGATAGATGAAAGCTCTGGGTAAATAGTATGGTCTTCAGCTTATTATTTTCTATTCTATTTCTGGTGAGCAAAACCTATCAAATACATAAACTGAGGCGAGAAAAGCCTATCAAGTACATAAACTGAGGCAAGCAAAACCAATGAAATTTTATCAAATGCTGTGTGTTTGTTTGCAGCAAATTTTTATGAAATGAGAATGAACATTTGCATCATTCATTCTTTCTTTTAGTGTGTACTCTTCATCTTTCTCTTTGTCTTTCTTGTTCAAAGAATAAGTGGACAGAGCAGCAGAATGAAAAAGAAAGTGTTATATGGATTAGACTAAAAGACAGGAGCGTTTTAAGGGTTGGACTAAAAGACAGGAGCGTTTTAAGGGTTGGACTAAAAGACAGGAGCGTTTTAAGGGTTGGACTAAAAGACAGGAGCGTTTTAAGGGTTGGACTAAAAGACAGGAACGTTTTAAGGGTTGGACTAAAAGACAGGAGCGTTTTAAGGGTTGGACTAAAAGACAGGAGCGTTTTAAGGGTTGGACTAAAAGACAGGAGCGTTTTAAGGGTTGGACTAAAAGACAGGAGCGTTTTAAGGGTTGGACTAAAAGACAGGAGCGTTTTAAGGGTTGGACTAAAAGACAGGAGCGTTTTAAGGGTTGGACTAAAAGACAGGAACGTTTTAAGGGATGGACTAAAAGACAGGAGCGTTTTAAGGGTTGGACTAAAAGACAGGAACGTTTTAAGGGTTGGACTAAAAGACAGGAGCGTTTTAAGGGTTGGACTAAAAGACAGGAGCGTTTTAAGGGTTGGACTAAAAGACAGGAGCGTTTTAAGGGTTGGACTAAAAGACAGGAACGTTTTAAGGGTTGGACTAAAAGACAGGAGCGTTTTAAGGGTTGGACTAAAAGACAGGAGCGTTTTAAGGGTTGGACTAAAAGACAGGAACGTTTTAAGGGTTGGACTAAAAGACAGGAACGTTTTAAGGGTTGGACTAAAAGACAGGAACGTTTTAAGGGTTGGACTAAAAGACAGGAACGTTTTAAGGGTTGGACTAAAAGACAGGAACGTTTTAAGGGTTGGACTAAAAGACAGGAGCGTTTTAAGGGTTGGACTAAAAGACAGGAGCGTTTTAAGGGTTGGACTAAAAGACAGGAGCGTTTTAAGGGTTAGACTAAAAGACAGGAGCGTTTTAAGGGTTGGACTAAAAGACAGGAGTGTTTTAAGGGTTGGACTAAAAGACAGGAGCGTTTTAAGGGTTGGACTAAAAGACAGGAACGTTTTAAGGGTTGGACTAAAAGACAGGAGCGTTTTAAGGGTTGGACTAAAAGACAGGAGTGTTTTAAGGGTTGGACTAAAAGACAGGAACGTTTTAAGGGTTGGACTAAAAGACAGGAGCGTTTTAAGGGTTGGACTAAAAGACAGGAGCGTTTTAAGGGTTGGACTAAAAGACAGGAGCGTTTTAAGGGTTGGACTAAAAGACAGGAGCGTTTTAAGGGTTGGACTAAAAGACAGGAGCGTTTTAAGGGTTGGACTAAAAGACAGGAGCGTTTTAAGGGTTGGACTAAAAGACAGGAACGTTTTAAGGGTTGGACTAAAAGACAGGAGCGTTTTAAGGGTTGGACTAAAAGACAGGAACGTTTTAAGGGTTGGACTAAAAGACAGGAGCGTTTTAAGGGTTGGACTAAAAGACAGGAACGTTTTAAGGGTTGGACTAAAAGACAGGAGCGTTTTAAGGGTTGGACTAAAAGACAGGAACGTTTTAAGGGTTGGACTAAAAGACAGGAACGTTTTAAGGGTTGGACTAAAAGACAGGAGCGTTTTAAGGGTTGGACTAAAAGACAGGAGCGTTTTAAGGGTTGGACTAAAAGACAGGAACGTTTTAAGGGTTGGACTAAAAGACAGGAGCGTTTTAAGGGTTGGACTAAAAGACAGGAGCGTTTTAAGGGTTGGACTAAAATACAGGAACGTTTTAAGGGATGGACTAAAAGACAGGAGCGTTTTAAGGGTTGGACTAAAAGACAGGAGCGTTTTAAGGGTTGGACTAAAAGACAGGAACGTTTTAAGGGTTGGACTAAAAGACAGGAGCGTTTTAAGGGTTGGACTAAAAGACAGGAGCGTTTTAAGGGTTGGACTAAAAGACAGGAGCGTTTTAAGGGTTGGACTAAAATACAGGAGCGTTTTAAGGGTTGGACTAAAAGACAGGAGCGTTTTAAGGGTTGGACTAAAAGACAGGAGCGTTTTAAGGGTTGGACTAAAATACAGGAACGTTTTAAGGGTTGGACTAAAAGACAGGAACGTTTTAAGGGTTGGACTAAAAGACAAGAGCGTTTTAAGGGTTGGACTAAAATACAGGAGCGTTTTAAGGGTTCCCACAGGGTGGCCAGAGTCAGTCAAGTGTGTCAGAGGTGTCAGAGGAGCACTTCCTGTGCACCAGCCGATAAAACACTCCACTTCCTGCTCTGCACTCTATAAAATATACGACTTCCTGTCTGCCCAGGGCCCCAGCAAGCTGATTTATTAAGGCCTACACACACAGAGGTATGTGAATGAGAAGTCTCTTTGTGGGTGTGTCTGTGTGTGTGTGTGTGTGTGTGTGTGTGTGTGTGTGTGTGTGTGTGTGTGTGTGTGTGTGTGTGTGTGTGTGTGTGTGTGTGTGTGTGTTTGTGTGTGTGTGTTTGTGTGTGTGTGTGTGTGTGTGTGTGTGTGTGTGTGTGTGTGTGTGTGTGTGTGTGTGTGTGTGTGTGTCTGTCTGTGTGTGTGTGTGTGTCTGTATCTGTGTGTGTCTGTGTGTATGTCTCTATGTGTGTCTGTGTGTGTGTGTGTATGTGTCTAAGTGTGTCTGTGTATGTCTCTGTGTGTGTGTATGTCTGCGTGGGACTGATTTCTTTATTCCGCTCCCTCTCGATCGCAGGCTGTGTCGTGACCGAGAGTCCCATAGGGCGGTGTACAATTGGCCTAGCGTTGTCTAGGTTAGCGGAGGGTTTGTCTGGGGAGGCTTTACTTGGATCATCGCGCTCTAGCGACTCCTTGTGGCGGGCCGGGCGCCTGCAGGCTGACTTCGGTTGTCAGTTGAATGGTGTTTCCTCCAACACATCGTTGCGGGTGACGTCCGGGTTATGCGCGCGGGTGTTAAGAAGCGCGGTTTGGCGGGTCATGTTTCAGAGGACGCATGACTCGACCTTCACCTCTACCGAGCACGTTGGGGAGTTGCAGCGATGCAATTGGATATCACGAAAAAGAGGATACAGGACATACCCTACTTTTTACTACTGAACTAGAAGAATGATGAGAGTGGACACTTAGGATATACCCTACCTTTTAGGAGTGGGAGACAGTGACAAATAAATTGGTAATAAATACCTATTGAAAAGGATCACTATGGTAACCTATGAGCGCCTTGAACCTCAGCTCTACTTCTTTCCATTATCAGTATTTATTTACAGACACTGCAGTAATCTATATCCTATCAGTATTTATTTACAGACACTGCAGTAATCTATATCCTATCAGTATTTATTTACAGACACTGCAGTAATCTATATCCCATCAGTATTTATTTACAGACACTGCAGTAATCTATATCCTATCAGTATTTATTTACAGACACTGCAGTAATCTATATCCTATCAGTATTTATTTACAGACACTGCAGTAATCTATATCCTATCAGTATTTATTTACAGACACTGCAGTAATCTATATCCTATCAGTATTTATTTACAGACACTGCAGTAATCTATATCCCATCAGTATTTATTTACAGACACTGCAGTAATCTATATCCCAACAGTATTTATTTACTGACACTGCAGTAATCTATATCATATCAGTATTTATTTACAGACTCTGCAGTAATCTATATCATATCAGTATTTATTTACAGACTCTGCAGTAATCTATATCATATCAGTATTTATTTACAGACACTGCAGTAATCTATATCCCATCAGTATTTATTTACAAACACTGCAGTAATCTATATCCTATCAGTATTTATTTACAGACACTGCAGTAATCTGTATCCTATCAGTATTTATTTACAGACACTGCAGTAATCTGTATCCTATCAGTATTTATTTACAGACACTGCAGTAATCTATATCATATCAGTATTTATTTACAGACACTGCAGTAACCTATATCCTATCAGTATTTATTTACAGACACTGCAGTAATCTATATCCTAATCACATGATTCTCCGCCCGTACATAGACTACCTCATTTCATAGAGACCACACATATACTAGACACACTTGATCTGGCACGTCCAACACGGAGAGGAGAGGTAGGCTACTTAACGTGAAGCAGCGAATTCTTAAGTGTGTGAATAATGCGACAAAGATGTGTTTCTAATACAATAGGAAGAGGCCTGGTCCAAAGCACACAAAGCAGAAAGACGACCGTTTCCAAATAATCTGCAGGACAAACAAAGTTGTCTGTCTGAAAAAATGCAGACTGTGCCGCAATGATCTATGTTGGGACCCACGGGAAAGCAACCCTATACACCATAAAGTCAGGGTTAAGTAACCATATGGGATATTCATGTCCTGAGGAGTAAAAGCTACACTCCATACTCAACGACAGATGAAGGCCTCTTCTCTTCTCATCCCTCTCTGCCACACACAGGAGGCTGCTTCCAAGTCAACATACCTTACCTTTGAACCACCTGATCTCCGGCTGGGGGATCCCTGAGGCGGAGCATGCCAAGATGGCGGTTTCTCCTAGACCAATCAGAATCTCACTCAGCACCACGATCACCACAGGGGACTCTGGGAGAAGACAAGAGATCAGAGGGGTGAGAGTATGAGAGAGGGAGACTGACAGAGCACAACACAGGTTAAAGGAGTCCGTCAGTCCGTCCGTCTGCATGTCTATTGTGTCCTACTCACCGATATAGGTGAGGACGGATGTTTGAGTGTCTGTCCCAGCCAGGTTACTGGCCAGACAGCCGTACACCCCAGCATCCTTCTGTTCCATGTTCCTGATGATCAGACTCCCATCAGGGGTCATTCTGTGTCTGCACAGGGGTCAGAGGTCAGAGGGTTAATACATATTGACACACATCAACCTCATCTACACACACCTGTAATAACACAGCAACACAGACAACACTCCATGAAGTACATTAGCACACAGTCATCTGAAGATCCCAAGCAACAGCTCGGACTAAATTATTTAGTTATTTGTTAAGTGCCACCAAAGCACGATAACCCTTGAGCTTTGAGCACCACAACAGACAAAACAAACACAGGACAGCGCATCCTTCTGCCACTCCTGACCTGCGTGACCTGTGTGAGAGGTGAAAGGTTGTGACCTCACCTGCTGGAACCCATGAGGAACATGTCGTTGTGTGTCCAGACCAGGTGGGGGGCGGGGTAACCTCTGGCCGAGCACCTGATCCTCACTTCCTGTCCCGTGGTAAAGGTCTTGTGCCGGGGGTCCACTGACACCTGGGGGGGCTCTGGAAGAAAGGAGGGGGTCAGAGGTCACAGCAACATGAATATCTTTAAATCATCTGGTTCAATAATGATTGCTGCCATCAAAGATCAATTCATATAATCCACTGACCAAATGTACATTGTATATCTTTAAAGTACTTGCACAGTGGTTTATACAAGCGTATCAATAAACACGTTGTGATGAAAGCAGGCAGATAGGAGTCTCCCTGTGCCCAGAACCTGCTCCTTTGCCCTCCCACTCGCCAAGTGCCCTTTTGGGTGGTGGTATAATTATATATTTTTTGCAGTTGTTGTTCTGAACCCACTGCCCCCAAGTCATCGTGACTTCGTTAATTTTGCCACTCCCCACCCCTACCCCGTCCGTTAGTCTGCTCTGTACGGAGCTAACGTGCACCCGGTTGTGCCTTTTTCCCAGTCTGCCCTGTACCGAGCTTGCCCGCGCCGGTATCCAAACATGCATGGCTTGAAATGCGGTAATAAAAATAGAAATGGAATCATAGCCGCGGAAAGGATCCTGGAGGTGCAGCAGCACCCCTGATATATTGAAATACATTGGTCAAAATTATAGAATTACTACTGCCTTTTCAGAAAGAAATCAAATCATTCAGAATAGCCTACTACACCCTGAGTCGGCCTATCATTTAGCCACAGAGGATCAACAGCTCCTTTAAAAAAATAGCCTAGCTGTGGATTGTGTGTAGTCCAATAACAAGGCATAGCCTACAGTCGAGAACGCACAACGAATCTGTCAGCGAACAGCATGCAGACAAAACAGGCCTTTCGCAATATTTGAAATACAATTGCGGAAAAACACAGGTTGGAAAGCAAATAGCTCCTGCTGAAAAGAGAAGACTCCAACCGGTCTGCTGTTAGCTAGCAAAATATTCAAAATTAATCAACTTCCAAATAGGCCTCTTGAGCTAACATTGTTTGACAAAGTAAAACAAGAGAGAGGCACCAGCGTATCGGTCATCTCCGACCTGCGCATCATTGGGTGAGTCAGTGAAATTTTGAAAGATGTTTAGGACTATAATTTCCTGTACAATATGTGTGTCCCAATACAGCTAGGCCTGGACTATTGATAGATTCAAGACCAGGTCGTTATTATTGATCTTAGATTCTCAGTTTGTCAGTGTCAAAGTAGCCTGTCATTTCCATCATTTGTGCGGTATTAAAAAAGATTCAGCTCAAGTCTCCAGTCATGTAAAAGGCCACATTTTCCCATGGACTCTAGGCTACATTATTATAAAGGTACCTCAGAGCTCCCCAGGTCCCCCCCTCTCACGACCTCAGAGCTCCCCAGGTCACCCTCTCTCACGACCTCAGAGCTCCCCAGGTCCCCCCCCTCTCACGACCTCAGAGCTCCCCAAGTCACCCCCCTCTCACGACCTCAGAGCTCCCCAGGTCACCCCCTCTCACGACCTCATAGCTTCCCAGGTCCCCCCCCTCTCACGACCTCATAGCTTCCCAGGTCCCCCCCCTCTCACGACCTCAGAGCTCCCCAGGTCCCCCCCCTCTCACGACCTCTGAGCTCCCCAGGTCACCCTCTCTCACGACCTCAGAGCTCCCCAGGTCACCCCCTCTCACGACCTCAGAGCTCCCCAGGTCACCCTCTCTCACGACCTCAGAGCTCCCCAGGTCCCCCCCCTCTCACGACCTCAGAGCTCCCCAAGTCACCCCCCTCTCACGACCTCAGAGCTCCCCAGGTCACCCCCTCTCACGACCTCATAGCTTCCCAGGTCCCCCCCCTCTCACGACCTCATAGCTTCCCAGGTCCCCCCCCTCTCACGACCTCAGAGCTCCCCAGGTCCCCCCCCTCTCACGACCTCTGAGCTCCCCAGGTCACCCCCTCTCACGACCTCAGAGCTCCCCAGGTCACCCCCTCTCACGACCTCAGAGCTCCCCAGGTCACCCTCTCTCACGACCTCAGAGCTCCCCAGGTCACCCCCTCTCACGACCTCAGAGCTCCCCAGGTCACCCTCTCTCACGACCTCAGAGCTCCCCAGGTCCCCCCCCTCTCACGACCTCAGAGCTCCCCAAGTCACCCCCCTCTCACGACCTCAGAGCTCCCCAGGTCACCCCCTCTCACGACCTCATAGCTTCCCAGGTCCCCCCCCTCTCACGACCTCATAGCTTCCCAGGTCCCCCCCCTCTCACGACCTCAGAGCTCCCCAGGTCCCCCCCCTCTCACGACCTCTGAGCTCCCCAGGTCACCCTCTCTCACGACCTCAGAGCTCCCCAGGTCACCCCCTCTCACGACCTCAGAGCTCCCCAGGTCACCCCCTCTCACGACCTCAGAGCTCCCCAGGTCACCCCCTCTCACGACCTCAGAGCTCCCCAGGTCACCCCCTCTCACGACCTCAGAGCTCCCCAGGTCACCCCCTCTCACGACCTCAGAGCTCCCCAGGCCCCCCCCTCTCACGACCTCAGAGCTCCCCAGGTCCTCCCCCCTCTCACGACCTCAGAGCTCCCCAGGTCACCCCCTCTCACGACCTCAGAGCTCCCCAGGTCACCCCCTCTCATGACCTCAGAGCTCCCCAGGTCACCCCCCTCTCATGACCTCAGAGCTCCCCAGGTCCCCCCCCTCTCACGACCTCAGAGCTCCCCAGGTCCCCTCCCTCTGACACTCACTTTTTGTTCCAGCACCTCCCGATTTACAAATGAAGCACTGAACACAGTAGCCTAGACGCTAGTTAACCACCATATAGGCTATGATAATATCCACACAAGCCACTAGCCAGCTAACCATATATCAGTTAGAAGATTATGGATATTAGGCTATATTATGAAGTTATTATTTAAGAGCATTGAAGATAAATCACAAACGGTAAAAAGTTTAATAGAGCTAGCTAACTAGCAGATTTACATCAACATATATGATCAGCTGATAGCCGAGCATCTTTTCCCCGTGTCAATCATGTCTTTAGGAGACACTGTGACAAGCGTGCTTACAGTGTGTGATGAATGAGTGTGTTGTCGCATAAATAAATAGACCTATGCAAGTAAAAAAATGATCATAATTCACTACAGAGGCACATAAGGCTCAGGCAGTTAGTATGTTATGAATTTTGAGATATTAATAATTTTTAATAATTCAAGGGGGGGGGGGGTCTGTGCACGGCCCTGGATGAAAGGCTAAAGATGATGCAGATATAAGGCTTAGATTTGGTCTAGCAAGTTGGCACAGACAGCAGACTAACCCAGACCTCCATGGCCTGATACAGACCTGTCTAAAGATTTAGGCTCAGTTGTCACCCTTCTGCCTTGTTCACACCTAATAGCTTTAATAGAACATAACAGTTGTATATTTTACGTAGCGTTAAAACTGCTGCACGTAACTACAACCATTAATGTTTCACAGAATATCTTTCATCGTCATCTCTCTTTTAATTGGTTAAAAAAATAAGGAATACTGATTCCAGATCTTCCCAAAGCCACCCGAATCCGCAAAGATTTTCCAATTGATTCATGATGTGTAACTCATCCCTAAAAGTGTGTGTTTTCCCAATTTTCGCCTCCTGTCAAAATAATCTCCAGAGCCCAGTGCGCTCTAGCTCCGAGAAAATCCACAGCAGGATCCGGACTTCCCAACAAAGAAGACTTACAGGAGGGTTTCCTGTTCTATACAGAACAACCCTCCCATTCTCATTCTCATTTCCTCTAGGAATTCCCAAGAAGGATGTGTCCCTTCCTTTGTCCCCATGACTAGGATAGTGTTTTCATTCATTCTTTCTGTTTTTCTTTGGACACTGACTGTAAATCCTATGATAACACTCTTCACCTAGGACGTCTCAATAAGGGGTCAGGGGTGATAGAGGGGTAAACAATAAAACATTACAATGATTATGAAGAAACAGCACTATACCTACAGTATGTTATAAAGGTGCTGTTTGGCTGTCGTGATACTGTCCACTACTATCCTTAAAATTCTCACTACAGGAGCCAACTGTCATCAGGTCATGAAAAGAGAGGGAGAGAGAGAGAGATAACCTCTGAACAAATTACATATAATTCCTTGACATGGAATCATCTGGACAATAAATCTCATTGGCCTCATCTATAACCCACTTTCCATCTGTATCCCACATAGAGGAAGACTATGAACATGCTGTCTGTCTGAACACATCTCTACCTGCTCTCATCACCTTCTCTTCACCCCACGTCTTTCCCCTTTACTGGGTGACCCGGTGACATCCCTCTGAGGATTAGGGGTTTCCTACAGTACAAGGAGACATGTTTCTCAAGTTTTACTCAGCAATAGGCTTTATGTGTCGGGACCAGGCCTGTCTTTGCCCACTGTTGTCCCGTGTCAGCAGCCCTGGCCCACTTCAAAGACCTAGCCTAATGACTAGGATGGACCTGACCAGGGGGTTGTTAAAGAACAGCAGGGGCCCTGGGACAGCTGTTACACACAGAGAGAGAGAGAGAGAGAGAGAGAGAGAGAGAGAGAGAGAGAGAGAGAGAGAGAGAGAGAGAGAGAGAGAGAGAGAGACACACAGAGAGAGAGAGAGAGAGAGAGAGAGAGAGAGAGAGAGAGAGAGAGAGAGAGAGAGAGAGAGAGAGAGAGAGAGAGAGAGACACAGAGAGAGAGAGAGAGAGAGAGAGAGAGAGAGAGAGAGAGAGAGAGAGAGAGAGAGAGAGAGAGAGAGAGAGAGAAGAGAGAAGAGAGAGAGAGAGAGAGAGAGAGAGAGAGAGAGAGAGAGAGAAGAGAGAAGAGAGAAGAGAGAGAGAAGAGAGAAGAGAGAGAGAGAGAGAGAGAGAAGAGAGAGAGAGAGAGAGAGAGAGAGAGAGAGAGAGAGAGAGAGAGAGAGAGAGAGAGAGAGAGAGAGAGAGAGAGAGAGAGAGAGAGAGAGAGAGAGAGAGAGAGAGAGGAAGAGAGAGAGAGAGAGAGAGAGGAAGAGAGAGAGGAAGAGAGAAAGAGAGAGAGAGAGAGAGAGAGAGAGAGAGAGAGAGAGAGAGAGAGAGAGAGGAGAGAGAGAGAGAGAAAAGGGGCATGGAGAGAGCTAACGAGAGAAGAAAGGAAGAGAACAAGAGAGAGGAGAGGGGGAGAGCTAGGAGAGAGAACAAGAGAGAGGAGAGGGGGAGAGGGGAAGAGCTAGGAGAGAGAACAAGAGAGAGGAGAGGGGGAGAGGGGAAGAGCTAGGAGAGAGAACAAGAGAGAGGAGAGGGGAGAGGGGAAGAGCTAG
>NC_052316.1:42977426-42982426 GCF_016432855.1 Salvelinus namaycush | reverse complement strand
GAAATGTGAAGGTCATTTCTGATTGAGCCGACATATGCAGGGTTTAACATGAATGTAGCCTCCGCTAAAGTGGGAACAATGACTTTTTAAGGAGAGGTTGGACCAGAATTGCCTCGTGACCAGAAATGCTGGTATAGTGTCGGCTACTGTCAATCTGGGATATAATGTTTTCTATCTTTCCTGTAAATAATCGTAAAAACTGTTTGCAGAGATCAGGAGTTGTGAACATGTCATTGTTGGGGGGGGGGGGGGGGGGGGGGGGGGGCAACGACAACAACACACTCAATTGTGTCATACATAATTCTTTAGTTGTGGGTAGAAATCAGGGTAGAGAAGTAATTCACTCTGTATCTTTAACTGCAGCATTGTCATTTCTCATCAGCTTAAAGTTTGCAAGTTTGCATTTACTGTTCATTAACCCTTTCTAAGTTTTCTTTTTAATGCACCAGTCGGGTCATTTAACCAAGATGAGATTCTGGCAGACAGTTTATTCTTTGTTTGTTTTCACCGGTGCCACTGAGGCTAACTTCCTCCCTGTGCCCCATTTCAGCTGATTGAAAACGCAGCGTACTCGTTTGAGCTGCTACTCTACAAGGCCAAAGAAAACAGCACAGACAATGTAGGCTCTGCCATGGAGAAGTCCAGGCACATGGTGCTCAAGGTACGTGTTTTATCCATCACTACACATCTGTTAATTAAGAGGAACTCACTGAGACAAACGCTGATCAAAATACATTTTATATGCTAATTACCTGTGTGTGTGTTACAGCAATATGATTACGACAGCAGCACAGTGAGGAAGAGGATCTTTCAGGAGGCCTTGGTGGGGATCACTCTACCTCACATTAAGAAGAACCTGGCCCCAACCTGCAAAACAGTCAGTCAATACACACACTGTCCCCTTTACCATAACACTCACACACACACAACTTTTGGTATTCACAAGTATAGTAAAACACACACACACACACACACACACACACACACACACACACACACACACACACACACACACACACACACACACACACACACACACACACACACACACACACACACGTTTTCATCATCTTTTTATTATCCTTAAAAGTCATGACTGTTTAGAAAATCACAGCCCATGGAAATAATTGTCTCTGTGTCTTTAGGAGCTGCAGGGTCTTGAACAGTTCATTGATGCAGACTATTCCAACTTTGTCCACGTGGAGAATATATTTGAGGGCATTCTGCTGCAGAGTCTAGACAAGGAAGTCAGCAAAGGTACAGAGTTATTACTTTATAAGACAATTATTACTTTCGTCTTACTCAAATGTAAGGCATATTTCAGGCATTACCCTCTCTGTTCACCTACACAAATGTTGTTGTTGTTAATGTTGTTGTTGTTGTTGTTGTCAATGTTGTTGCTAATAATGTTGTTGTTGTTAATGTTGTTGTTAATGAGGTTGTTGTTGTCAATGTTGTTGTTAATGTTGTTGTTAATGATGGTGTTGTTGTTAATGTTGTTGTTAATGTTGTTGTTAATGATGTTGTTGTTGTTGTTAATGTTGTTGTTGTCAATGTTAATGTTGTTGTTGTTAATGATGTTGATGTTAATGTTGTTAATTATGATGTTGTTGTTAATGATGTTGTTGTTGTTAATGATGTTGTTGTTAATGATGTTGTTGTTGTTAATGTTGTTGTTGTTGTTGTTGTCAATGTTGTTGTTAATAATGTTGTTGTTGTTAATGTTGTTGTTAATGTTGTTGTTGTTGTTGTTGTCAATGTTGTTGTTAATAATGTTGTTGTTGTTAATGTTGTTGTTAATGTTGTTGTTGTTGTTGTTGTCAATGTTGTTGTTAATAATGTTGTTGTTGTTAATGTTGTTGTTAATGAGGTTGTTGTCAATGTTGTTGTTAATGATGGTGTTGTTGTTAATGTTGTTGTCAATGTTGTTGTTAATGATGGTGTTGTTGTTAATGTTGTTGTTAATGAGGTTGTTGTTGTCAATGTTGTTGTTAATGATGGTGTTGTTGTTAATGTTGTTGTCAATGTTGTTGTTAATGATGGTGTTGTTGTTAATGTTGTTGTCAATGTTGTTGTTAATGATGGTGTTGTTGTTAATGATGTTGTTGTTGTTGTTAATGAGGTTGTTGTTGTCAATGTTGTTGTTAATGATGGTGTTGTTGTTAATGTTGTTGTCAATGTTGTTGTTAATGATGGTGTTGTTGTTAATGTTGTTGTCAATGTTGTTGTTAATGATGGTGTTGTTGTTAATGATGTTGTTGTTGTTGTTAATGAGGTTGTTGTTGTCAATGTTGTTGTTAATGATGTTGATGTTGTTGTTAATGTTGTTGTCAATGTTAATGATGTTGTTGTTTTTGTTAATGTTGTTGTTAATGTTGTTGTTAATGTTGTTAATGATGTTCATGTTGTTGTTAATGATGTTGTTGTTGATGTTGTTAATGTTGTTGTTGTTGTTGTTAATGATGTTGTTGTTGATGTTGTTAATGTTGTTGTTGTTGTTAATGATGTTCATGTTGTTGTTAATGTTGTTGTTGTTAATGATGTTGATAACGATGTCGATGTTGTTGTTGTTAATGAAGTTGTTGTTCTTGTTGTTAATGTTAATATTGTTACCTAAACCTCTATCTATTTGTTCTGCAGTGGTGAAGGACGCAGTCAGCCTAAAGAAACACAACCTGTTCACAGACAGCAGGGACCCCCTGAGCCAGACCAGCCGCTCCAGTCTCCTCTCCATCCCATCCACCCCCAGCAGCCCAGCCAGGGTGCCGTTCTCCCCCACACATCTCCAGACCTCTACCTTTATCCAGACCCAGCCTGAGACCCAGCCACAGGCTGAGGTACCAGCACCAGCCCAGCCTGTCTCTCCTGACCTGAGCAACGGTCTGGCGTTCGTTGGGGTTGCACAGGGGGACCCCCCAAGTGCCGTGTTGAAGGCAGAGCAGAACAAGGTGGAGGCGGTGTCAGGGGACACAGTAGAGAATGAGGCCCTGGGGACCAGTATTGCACCTGCTGTTGCAGCTCCAGTGGAGAAGCTAGTCAAGGTGGAGAACACAGTCAGTACACATGAGACACCTGTAGTGGCTGAGACAAAAACGGAGGACATGTCTGAACCAACTGAAACAGCTCAAGTGGATACCCCTGTCCTAACTGAGACAGAGACAGAGAAAACACCCACCCCTGGAGATGCTGTGGAGGTGGAGAAGACAGTAGTAACGGGCGTACTAACTACAGTAGCACAAAGCGAAGCCTCTTCCCCCAGTCCGGTCCCTGTCCCTGACCCTTCCCCTGTCCCTGTTTGTGTTGTCAAGCCTGTAGCTGTCATTGACCCTATAGCTGTTGAAGATTCAGTAGCAGAGCACATGGCTTCACTCACAATCCCCACTACTGAGACAGAGGCTGAGAGTGAAAGCGGTCCTCCTAACAGTGACCCAGTAGCGGCCTCTAGTGGTGAGCAGCCTGTAACTGCACCACCAGCAGACGCCAGCCTTGCTGCAGCAGCAGAGACCAAGGATGTGCCAGCCTCATCCTCCGCTCTCCCAGATGATGGGGATGATACAGAGAGCGAGTCTGCCCCCTCAGACATCGAGATCCCTGGTGATGATGATGTCACGAGAGCAGCAGCCCCCACTGATGAGGTCAAAGTGTCACAGAGCAACGGAGTGGAGTGTAGCATTTCTGTGACCTCTAACCTTGCAGTAGAGGTCAGCGTGAGTGAAACACCAGTCGGTATCGCCACCAAGCCCCCTGTAGAAGTATCAGAGGATAAGCCCGTTCCCCCTAGCGAGCCCCCGGTCTCTGAAGCAACAGGAGGCGTTAACGGAGAAGCTAGCGTTGAAGTCACTGCTGGTGCTTATTCCATCGTAGCATCAGCAGCCAATTTGAATGTAGTCCCTCCACAGCCCCAGCCAGACTCCCAGGCCACCCTCGCTGCTGAACCCACCAAAGAAGCCCTCCAGGCTGTGGAGCCCGCTGAGCCTGCTCCCCGGGCCGTGGACTGTGTGAAAGAGATCCGGGACCTGGTGGTGGCGGTGTTTGAAGTGGAGGAAGATGGTCCAGCGCTACCCAGGTAGTGATAACATATGAGGGAGGGGTGGCCAGTGAGGTGCCTGATATCACACAGAGAATAAATGAAGACAAGGACCCCATTCTTTAAATCACTGCAATTGTGAGGAGTATGAAAACGTTATGGACTATAACCTCGCTGTTGTCGAACCCAAACACTACACGGACTGAGGTTACACTCGCCATCAAGTACAAACACTACACGGACTGAGGTTACCCTCGCCATCAACTACAAACACTACACGGACTGAGGTTACCCTCGCCATCAACTACAAACACTACACGGACTGAGGTTACCCTCGCCATCAACTACAAACACTACACGGACTGAGGTTACCCTCGCCATCAAGTACAAACACTACACGGACTGAGGTTACCCTCGCCATCAACTACAAACACTACACGGACTGAGGTTACCCTCGCCATCAAGTACAAACACTACACGGACTGAGGTTACCCTCGCCATCAAGTACAAACACTACACGGACTGAGGTTACCCTCGCCATCAACTACAAACACTACACGGACTGAGGTTACCCTCGCCATCAAGTACAAACACTACACGGACTGAGGTTACCCTCGCCATCAACTACAAACACTACACGGACTGAGGTTACCCTCGCCATCAAGTACAAACACTACACGGACTGAGGTTACCCTCGCCATCAACTACAAACACTACACGGACTGAGGTTACCCTCGCCATCAAGTACAAACACTACACGGACTGAGGTTACCCTCGCCATCAAGTACAAACACTACACGGACTGAGGTTACCCTCGCCATCAACTACAAACACTACACGGACTGAGGTTACCCTCGCCATCAACTACAAACACTACACGGACTGAGGTTACCCTCGCCATCAAGTACAAACACTACACGGACTGAGGTTACCCTCGCCATCAACTACAAACACTACACGGACTGAGGTTACC
>NC_052316.1:42962426-42972426 GCF_016432855.1 Salvelinus namaycush | reverse complement strand
TAACCTGGCTAGATGGGATATAGCTGCAGTCAGTCTCTGTGGTATAGTGAAGTTAACCTGGCTAGATGGGACATAGCTGCAGTCAGTCTGTGTGGTGTAATGAAGTTAACCTGGCTAGATGGGATATAGCTGCAGTCAGTCTGTGTGGTGTAGTGAAGTTAACCTGGCTAGATGGGATATAGCTGCAGTCAGTCTGTGTGGTATAGTGAAGTTAACCTGGCTAGATGGGATATAGCTGCAGTCAGTCTGTGTGGTATAGTGAAGTTAACCTGGCTAGATGGGATATAGCTGCAGTCAGTCTGTGTGGTATAGTGAAGTTAACCTGGCTAGATGGGATATAGCTGCAGTCAGTCTGTGTGGTATAGTGAAGTTAACCTGGCTAGATGGGACATAGCTGCAGTCAGTCTGTGTGGTATAGTGAAGTTAACCTGGCTAGATGGGATATAGCTGCAGTCAGTCTGTGTGGTATAGTGAAGTTAACCTGGCTAGATGGGACATAGCTGCAGTCAGTCTGTGTGGTATAGTGAAGTTAACCTGGCTAGATGGGATATAGCTGCAGTCAGTCTGTGTGGTATAGTGAAGTTAACCTGGCTAGATGGGATATAGCTGCAGTCAGTCTGTGTGGTATAGTGAAGTTAACCTGGCTAGATGGGATATAGCTGCAGTCAGTCTGTGTGGTATAGTGAAGTTAACCTGGCTAGATGGGATATAGCTGCAGTCAGTCTGTGTGGTATAGTGAAGTTAACCTGGCTAGATGGGATATAGCTGCAGTCAGTCTGTGTGGTATAGTGAAGTTAACCTGGCTAGATGGGATATAGCTGCAGTCAGTCTGTGTGGTATAGTGAAGTTAACCTGGCTAGATGGGATATAGCTGCAGTCAGTCTGTGTGGTATAGTGAAGTTAACCTGGCTAGATGGGATATAGCTGCAGTCAGTCTGTGTGGTATAGTGAAGTTAACCTGGTTCATCTGGAAGCTGCACCAGCGTAGCTGTAGAAGAACTGCTCGTCTGGCCGGATGCCGTAGACCGTGGCGGGTCGCTGTCCAGGGGTCACCGTCGACTGCCCAAACATATCCATATTCATACTGCAGGGACATAAACACGCACACCTACTGTATGTGTCAGCCCCACAGACAGGAGTCAACATGATGTGAGATGGGTTTAGATACCACAAGGTGGCGCTCTGAGACAGTGAACCATTCAGCAACACAACCAGAACACATGGAAGAAGAGAAGGGGTCATAGTATAATGGAAGGTAAAATATAAGCTCATTATAGAACTTCATGCAATATTTATCTCACCTAATACATGTTCTGCCATAACAATGGAGCTCTGTGACAGGGCACATCTAGCTGCAGCCAACTACATAAAACAGCTAAATGTCAAAACACAGCTCCATTACAGAGGAGGCCAACAGCCAGACATGTCTAACCTGCCGCCCCTCCACCCGCCCAGCAACCCCGGCCTGTTTGGGGAATGATAAAGGGGCTGTAGCTACAACTGTACAAATCAGTTACCATGGGGGTGTGGATACAACTGTATAAATCAGTTACCATGGGGGTGTGGATACAACTGTACAAATCAGTTACCATGGGGGTGTGGATACAACTGTACAAATCAGTTACCATGGGGGTGTGGATACAACTGTACAAATCAGTTACCATGGGGGTGTGGATACAACTGTATAAATCAGTTACCGTGGGGGTGTGGATACAAAGGAGGAAAAGCTGTCCGATTTCACGGTCGGTCGTCTCTGTTCTCGGACCAGCTGGTCTGAATGTTCAGCTGTGTGGTCGGGTCAACACGACCGTCTCGTTACCTCAGACTGGGTGTGAGTTAGTTAACTAGACAGAGTGAGTTAACCCCTCGACAAACGACAGCATGTCCCTTCTCTTCCCCTCCACCCTGCTCGTTCCCCCTCTCTCTTGGTCTATACGCAGTCAGTCGCTGGCCGACCGGGCCGGACATCCTCTAGCTCTCTAAAATACGAGCTGTTTGCTTTGCCCCTGCGAGCGGCCATAATTACGTGTTGTTTTTAACCCAAATCACTTCCAGCGATCAGTTACGCACCCTGCACCTCCTCTTCCCCATGCCCCTCCCTCCTTCACTGGGCAGAAATATGTATTTTTCCTTTCCGCACGCTACGGCTGTCAGGGGGGATTTGAGAGGCTAAAAGAGCCTGGAGAAACACTGGAGCTCTGAGTAACACAGGCTGCCTCACAGGCTACCTCGATAGCTGGCCTGTCTGCCTCACAGGCTACCTCGATAGCTGGCCTGTCTGCCTCACAGGCTACCTCGATAGCTGGCCTGTCTGCCTCACAGGCTACCTCGATAGCTGGCCTGTCTGCCTCACAGGCTACCTCGATAGCTGGCCTGCCTACCTCACAGGCTGCCTCGATAGCTGGCCTGCCTGCCTCACAGGCTGCCTGGATAGCTAGCCTGCCTGCCTCACAGGCTGCCTCGATAGCTGGCCTGCCTGCCTCACAGGCTGCCTGGATAGCTAGCCTGCCTGCCTCACAGGCTGCCTCGATAGCTGGCCTGCCTACCTCACAGGCTGCCTCGATAGCTGGCCTGCCTGCCTCACAGGCTGCCTGCCTCACAGGCTGCCTCGATAGCTGGCCTGCCTGCCTCACAGGCTGCCTGGATAGCTGTCCTGCCTGTCTGACTACACCCTGGGCCTAGGAGAAAGAGAAACAGAGACACAGCTGGACCTCAGGTCAGCGCCTGGATTCTGGTTCTGGTGGTAGGGTTGTGGAGGAAAGGTTCAAATGACCACATTACAATAAAGAGGACCAGTTGATCAACAACTCCCTCACGCACTTCCTCATACAGTGATGTGAGACATAAATCAGCTCGTCTCTCACCTCATTCCAGGCGCATGTGTTGTGACATTTTAAGAGGGAGGGTTGTGTTCGCAGACAAAGGGCCCTAGTGTTCCCAGCCTGGCCCTGCAGGACCCAGTGAAGCCGGGATGAGGGTGTAGGGGTGAGGCATTGGGGACACATTCTACAGGGGGCGGAGCTGTAGTGCACAGGAAGAGAATCAGGCCTTTTCCTCTGCTCCCATGACCCTCTGCTCCCTCCAAGCCCATACATACGTCTGTCTCCTCCAGCCTCACCTCTCTCCGGCCCTCGCTCTCACCCCACAATGCTTTGATCTCTCCCCAGGCTGTCACTCTTCAGGTTACAGCTACCCACTGCTCAAGGGCTAAATAATCAGCTCCTCCTCCCTCCCTCTTTCTCTGTCTCACTCTCCTTGCTGTCACTCACTGACAGCCTCTCAAAGCACTCATTGATTCGCCCGTCTGCGTGTTGAGGGGGTCAGAAACTCTCCAATCACACGCTGTTGTGCACCTATAGTGAAACCCAGACACTTCTCTTTCCACGCGGTGACACGAACGGCGCCCTCGCTCAGCCTGCGGCGCTCGGCCCGTTGAGGCTGCTGGGACTTATTTTCATTTTCAGAGGATTGGGCCACTCTCTCTCAACGACCCGGGACAAGAGACATTTTATACAGTTCATATTAAATAGCTTGTTATCATATTTATACAAATAACAGTGATTGTATTAAAATGATTTAAAAGACCCCATTCACACCATGTTTCACACCTAAAATAAGTGCTGGAGCTGGCTTTGGTTATTGTGTTAACCTGGATCACTCTGGAGTACACTGGCCAAATTAAAACACTCTCACAGACGCCAATTCCCCCAGCTCGCTCAGTATATTTAAAAGGTATCAGTTACAAAGAGCTGAGAAAAAAGCCTTGTATGCCTGCGCTCTGTTCCTTTCCGTAGCTCTCCCTTTGATTTCTGTTTCTCCTTCCCTCCCTCCATCTAAAGTCTGAAATAACTGTGGCATTCTATCTACTCTCCTCAGCAAGCCTCTCAACAGCAGCCAACACAAACATACTTGCACAGGAAAAAACCTTCAACACGAGCTTTATCGCACGCAAGGAGATGTTCGATAATAAATAAGACAAATTACTCTCAATAAACTCTCCATTTCCACAACTATTCATCATTTTAACAGCATATGAAGTAGAGGAACTAAAAATGTGTTCAACACTACATATTTAGGCCTGTTAAAGTCTCCTCCCCATCTACATATTAGGCCTGTTAAAGCCTGCTCCCTGTCTACATATTAGGCCTGTTAGAGCCTGCTCCCTGTCTACATATTAGGCCTGTTAGAGCCTGCTCCCTGTCTACATATTAGGCCTGTTAAAGCCTGCTCCCTGTTTACATATTAGGCCTGTTAGAGCCTGCTCCCTGTCTACATATTAGGCCTGTTAAAGCCTGCTCCCTGTCTACATATTAGGCCTGTTAAATCCTGCTCTCTGTCTACATATTAGGCCTGTTAAAGCCTGCTCTCTGTCTACATATTAGGCCTGTTAGAGCCTGCTCTCTGTCTACATATTAGGCCTGTTAGAGCCTGCTCTCTGTCTACATATTAGGCCTGTTAAAGCCTGCTCTCTGTTTACATATTAGGCCTGTTAGAGCCTGCTCCCTGTCTACATATTAGGCCTGTTAGAGCCTGCTCTCTGTCTACATATTAGGCCTGTTAGAGCCTGCTCTCTGTCTACATATTAGGCCTGTTAGAGCCTGCTCTCTGTCTACATATTAGGCCTGTTAAAGCCTGCTCTCTGTCTACATATTAGGCCTGTTAGAGCCTGCTCCCTGTCTACATATTAGGCCTGTTAAATCCTGCTCCCTGTCTACATATTAGGCCTGTTAGAGCCTGCTCCCTGTCTACATATTAGGCCTGTTAGAGCCTGCTCTCTGTCTACATATTAGGCCTGTTAAAGCCTGCTCTCTGTCTACATATTAGGCCTGTTAAAGCCTGCTCTCTGTCTACATATTAGGCCTGTTAAAGCCTGCTCTCTGTTTACATATTAGGCCTGTTAGAGCCTGCTCCCTGTCTACATATTAGGCCTGTTAGAGCCTGCTCTCTGTCTACATATTAGGCCTGTTAAAGCCTGCTCCCTGTCTACATATTAGGCCTGTTAAAGCCTGCTCTCTGTCTACATATTAGGCCTGGTAAAGCCTGCTCTCTGTCTACATATTAGGCCTGTTAAAGCCTGCTCTCTGTCTACATATTAGGCCTGTTAAATCCTGCTCTCTGTCTACATATTAGGCCTGTTAAAGCCTGCTCTCTGTCTACATATTAGGCCTGTTAAAGCCTGCTCTCTGTCTACATATTAGGCCTGTTAAAGCCTGCTCTCTGTCTACATATTAGGCCTGTTAAAGCCTGCTCCCTGTCTACATATTAGGCCTGTTAGAGCCTGCTCCCTGTCTACATATTAGGCCTGTTAGAGCCTGCTCCCTGTCTACATATTAGGCCTGTTAGAGCCTGCTCCCTGTCTACATATTAGGCCTGTTAAATCCTGCTCCCTGTGTAACAGTATAACTTTAAACCGTCCCCTCGCCCCGACACGGGCGCGAACCAGGGACCCTCTGCACACATCAACGACGGTCGCCCACGAAGCATCGTTACCCATCGCTCCACAAAGGCCACGGCCCTTGCAGAGCAAGGGGCAACACTACATCTAGGTTTCAGAGCAAGTGACGTAACTGATTGAAACGCTACTAGCGCGTACCCGCTAACTAGCTAGCTATTTCACATCCGTTACACTTGTCTACATATTAGGCCTGTTAGAGCCTGCTCCCTGTCTACATATTAGGCCTGTTAGAGCCTGCTCCCTGTCTACATATTAGGCCTGTTAGAGCCTGCTCTCTGTCTACATATTAGGCCTGTTAGAGCCTGCTCCCTGTCTACATATTAGGCCTGTTAGAGCCTGCTCTCTGTCTACATATTAGGCCTGTTAAATCCTGCTCTCTGTCTACATATTAGGCCTGTTAAAGCCTGCTCCCTGTCTACATATTAGGCCTGTTAAATCCTGCTCCCTGTCTACATATTAGGCCTGTTAGAGCCTGCTCTCTGTCTACATATTAGGCCTGTTAAATCCTGCTCTCTGTCTACATATTAGGCCTGTTAGAGCCTGCTCCCTGTCTACATATTAGGCCTGTTAGAGCCTGCTCCCTGTCTACATATTAGGCCTGTTAGAGCCGGCTCCCTGTCTACATATTAGGCCTGTTAAAGCCTGCTCCCTGTCTACATATTAGGCCTGTTAGAGCCTGCTCCCTGTCTACATATTAGGCCTGTTAGAGCCTGCTCCCTGTCTACATATTAGGCCTGTTAAAGCCTGCTCCCTGTCTACATATTAGGCCTGTTAAATCCTGCTCTCTGTCTACATATTAGGCCTGTTAGAGCCTGCTCCCTGTCTACATATTAGGCCTGTTAGAGCCTGCTCTCTGTGTACATATTAGGCCTGTTAGAGCCTGCTCCCTGTCTACATATTAGGCCTGTTAAAGCCTGCTCTCTGTCTACATATTAGGCCTGTTAAAGCCTGCTCTCTGTCTACATATTAGGCCTGTTAGAGCCTGCTCCCTGTCTACATATTAGGCCTGTTAAAGCCTGCTCCCTGTCTACATATTAGGCCTGTTAAATCCTGCTCTCTGTCTACATATTAGGCCTGTTAGAGCCTGCTCCCTGTCTACATATTAGGCCTGTTAAAGCCTGCTCCCTGTCTACATATTAGGCCTGTTAAAGCCTGCTCTCTGTCTACATATTAGGCCTGTTAGAGCCTGCTCCCTGTCTACATATTAGGCCTGTTAAATCCTGCTCTCTGTCTACATATTAGGCCTGTTATAGCCTGCTCCCTGTCTACATATTAGGCCTGTTAAAGCCTGCTCTCTGTCTACATATTAGGCCTGTTAGAGCCTGCTCTCTGTCTACATATTAGGCCTGTTAGAGCCTGCTCCCTGTCTACATATTAGGCCTGTTAGAGCCTGCTCCCTGTCTACATATTAGGCCTGTTAGAGCCTGCTCCATGTCTACATATTAGGCCTGTTAAAGCCTGCTCCCTGTCTACATATTAGGCCTGTTAGAGCCTGCTCCCTGTCTACATATTAGGCCTGTTAAATCCTGCTCTCTGTCTACATATTAGGCATGTTAAATCCTGCTCTCTGTCTACATATTAGGCCTGTTAAATCCTGCTCTCTGTCTACATATTAGGCCTGTTAGAGCCTGCTCCCTGTCTACATATTAGGCCTGTTAGAGCCTGCTCCCTGTCTACATATTAGGCCTGTTAGAGCCGGCTCCCTGTCTACATATTAGGCCTGTTAAAGCCTGCTCCCTGTCTACATATTAGGCCTGTTAGAGCCTGCTCCCTGTCTACATATTAGGCCTGTTAGAGCCTGCTCCCTGTCTACATATTAGGCCTGTTAAAGCCTGCTCCCTGTCTACATATTAGGCCTGTTAAATCCTGCTCTCTGTCTACATATTAGGCCTGTTAGAGCCTGCTCCCTGTCTACATATTAGGCCTGTTAGAGCCTGCTCTCTGTCTACATATTAGGCCTGTTAGAGCCTGCTCCCTGTCTACATATTAGGCCTGTTAAAGCCTGCTCTCTGTCTACATATTAGGCCTGTTAAAGCCTGCTCTCTGTCTACATATTAGGCCTGTTAGAGCCTGCTCCCTGTCTACATATTAGGCCTGTTAAAGCCTGCTCCCTGTCTACATATTAGGCCTGTTAAATCCTGCTCTCTGTCTACATATTAGGCCTGTTAGAGCCTGCTCCCTGTCTACATATTAGGCCTGTTAAAGCCTGCTCCCTGTCTACATATTAGGCCTGTTAAAGCCTGCTCTCTGTCTACATATTAGGCCTGTTAGAGCCTGCTCCCTGTCTACATATTAGGCCTGTTAAATCCTGCTCTCTGTCTACATATTAGGCCTGTTAGAGCCTGCTCCCTGTCTACATATTAGGCCTGTTAAAGCCTGCTCTCTGTCTACATATTAGGCCTGTTAGAGCCTGCTCTCTGTCTACATATTAGGCCTGTTAAAGCCTGCTCTCTGTCTACATATTAGGCCTGTTAGAGCCTGCTCCCTGTCTACATATTAGGCCTGTTAAATCCTGCTCTCTGTCTACATATTAGGCCTGTTAGAGCCTGCTCTCTGTCTACATATTAGGCCTGTTAAAGCCTGCTCCCTGTCTACATATTAGGCCTGTTAAATCCTGCTCTCTGTCTACATATTAGGCCTGTTAGAGCCTGCTCCCTGTCTACATATTAGGCCTGTTAGAGCCTGCTCTCTGTCTACATATTAGGCCTGTTAGAGCCTGCTCCCTGTCTACATATTAGGCCTGTTAAAGCCTGCTCTCTGTCTACATATTAGGCCTGTTAAAGCCTGCTCTCTGTCTACATATTAGGCCTGTTAGAGCCTGCTCCCTGTCTACATATTAGGCCTGTTAAAGCCTGCTCCCTGTCTACATATTAGGCCTGTTAAATCCTGCTCTCTGTCTACATATTAGGCCTGTTAGAGCCTGCTCCCTGTCTACATATTAGGCCTGTTAAAGCCTGCTCCCTGTCTACATATTAGGCCTGTTAAAGCCTGCTCTCTGTCTACATATTAGGCCTGTTAAAGCCTGCTCTCTGTTTACATATTAGGCCTGTTAGAGCCTGCTCCCTGTCTACATATTAGGCCTGTTAGAGCCTGCTCTCTGTCTACATATTAGGCCTGTTAAGCCTGCTCCCTGTCTACATATTAGGCCTGTTAAAGCCTGCTCTCTGTCTACATATTAGGCCTGGTAAAGCCTGCTCTCTGTCTACATATTAGGCCTGTTAAAGCCTGCTCTCTGTCTACATATTAGACCTGTTAAATCCTGCTCTCTGTCTACATATTAGGCCTGTTAAAGCCTGCTCTCTGTCTACATATTAGGCCTGTTAAAGCCTGCTCTCTGTCTACATATTAGGCCTGTTAAAGCCCTGCTCTCTGTCTACATATTAGGCCTGTTAAAGCCTGCTCTCTGTCTACATATTAGGCCTGTTAGAGCCTGCTCCCTGTCTACATATTAGGCCTGTTAAATCCTGCTCCCTGTCTACATATTAGGCCTGTTAGAGCCTGCTCCCTGTCTACATATTAGGCCTGTTAGAGCCTGCTCCCTGTCTACATATTAGGCCTGTTAGAGCCTGCTCCCTGTCTACATATTAGGCCTGTTAGAGCCTGCTCCCTGTCTACATATTAGGCCTGTTAAATCCTGCTCCCTGTGTAACAGTATAACTTTAAACCGTCCCCTCGCCCCGACACGGGCGCGAAACCAGGGACCCTCTGCACACATCAACGACGGTCGCCCACGAAGCATCGTTACCCATCGCTCCACAAAGGCCACGGCCCTTGCAGAGCAAGGGGCAACACTACATCTAGGTTTCAGAGCCGCGTACAGGTTCGGCGGTAGGAAAGGAATGTGAGGAAGGACGTGAGGATCGGAGGGCCCTGGGGAGGCGAGGCTGAGTGAGTCGAGGTAGAGGGCGGAAGAGGTGAGGCTGCTGAGAGGCGAGGAGATGAGGATGACTGTGACTGGCTGGCTGCTCCCTAGAGGGGAGAGGATGAGTCACACTATGCAGATACAGAGCCAGTCACTGGGAGAAGAACAAGGCTATCTCAGTCTCAGGCTAGACACACACTGGTACCGAATTCCAACTGGAAGAGAGAAAAGTAGGGACAGAGAAAAGTGTGGACAAATTTCAGATCCAGGGATTGTAATTTCATGAAATAGCCTAGATAGCAAATCCTGTATTATATTCTCTGAGTGGTCAGAATGGATTTTGTATACCAAGGGTTGTTAATAAAGTCAGTCACAGTAATGGCAGGTTTAATCTGTTCCTCTTTGTCTCAATGTATTTTCATAGATAGGTGGAAGTGCTGTTAATATGATAGTATCTCTGGTGAAATGAATGGGACTTTTCCCCTCTAAACAGACCAGTGCTGCTGTCCTAGTGTGGCAGTCTTAAACGGATCCAGGTTACAGAACGCTGTGTCTTCAGTGTGTGCGTACATTTGTCCTCTTTCCACATTTGTGTCAGTTTAAAGATTCAATCTTCCCTCCGCTAGCTCAAAGAAACATGAACCTGCCAGACCACCATTTAACTGTCAAACATCGCTGAACTG